>NW_026614307.1:0-30000 GCF_026230105.1 Diorhabda sublineata | reverse complement strand
ACACGGTTTTATACACACTAGCGCCACCTGCCGGCCAGAAGACAAACTAAACACGGTTTTATAGACACTAGCGCCCTCTGCCAGCCAGACGCCAAACTTGACACGAATTTACAGACACTAGCGCCCTCTGCCGGCCAGAAGACAAACTAAACACGGTTTTATAGACACTAGCGCCCTCTGCCGGCCAGACGCCAAACTTGACACGAATTTACAGACACTAGCGCCACCTGCCGGCCAGAAGCCACACTTAACACGGTTTTATAGACACTAGCGCCCTCTGCCGGCCAGGCGCCAAACTTGCACGAATTCACAGACACTAGCGCCACCTGCCGGCCAGAAGCCACACTTAACACGGTTTTATAGACACTAGCGCCCTCTGCCGGCCAGAAGACAAACTAAACACGGTTTTATAGACACTAGCGCCACCTGCCGGCCAGAAGCCACACTTAACACGGTTTTATAGACACTAGCGTCCTCTGCCGGCCAGGCGCCAAACTTGACACGGTTTTTTTTTTTCGATGTTATTACTATTTCATACAACTTTTATATGTTACACCTCGACAAGTTCTTATATCCTACCGGCCAGAAGAAAAACTAAACACGGTTTTATAGACACTAGCGCCACCTGCCGGCAAGAAGACAAACTAAACACGGTTTTATAGACACTAGCGCCCTCTGCCGGCCTGAAGCCACGCTTAACACGGTTTTATACACACTAGCGCCACCTGCCGGCCAGAAGACAAACTAAACACGGTTTTATAGACACTAGCGCCCTCTGCCAGCCAGACGCCAAACTTGACACGAATTTACAGACACTAGCGCCCTCTGCCGGCCAGAAGACAAACTAAACACGGTTTTATAGACACTAGCGCCCTCTGCCGGCCAGACGCCAAACTTGACACGAATTTACAGACACTAGCGCCCTCTGCCGGCCAGAAGACAAACTAAACACGGTTTTATAGACACTAGCGCCCTCTGCCGGCCAGGCGCCAAACTTGCACGAATTCACAGACACTAGCGCCACCTGCCGGCCAGAAGCCACACTTAACACGGTTTTATAGACACTAGCGCCCTCTGCCGGCCAGAAGACAAACTAAACACGGTTTTATAGACACTAGCGCCACCTGCCGGCCAGAAGCCACACTTAACACGGTTTTATAGACACTAGCGCCCTCTGCCGGCCAGGCGCCAAACTTGACACGGTTTTTTTTTTTCGATGTTATTACTATTTCATACAACTTTTATATGTTACACCTCGACAAGTTCTTATATCCTACCGGCCAGAAGAAAAACTAAACACGGTTTTATAGACACTAGCGCCACCTGCCGGCAAGAAGACAAACTAAACACGGTTTTATAGACACTAGCGCCCTCTGCCGGCCTGAAGCCACGCTTAACACGGTTTTATACACACTAGCGCCACCTGCCGGCCAGAAGACAAACTAAACACGGTTTTATAGACACTAGCGCCCTCTGCCAGCCAGACGCCAAACTTGACACGAATTTACAGACACTAGCGCCCTCTGCCGGCCAGAAGACAAACTAAACACGGTTTTATAGACACTAGCGCCCTCTGCCGGCCAGACGCCAAACTTGACACGAATTTACAGACACTAGCGCCACCTGCCGGCCAGAAGCCACACTTAACACGGTTTTATAGACACTAGCGCCCTCTGCCGGCCAGAAGACAAACTAAACACGGTTTTATAGACACTAGCGCCCTCTGCCGGCCAGGCGCCAAACTTGACACGAATTTACAGACACTAGCGCCACCTGCCGGCCAGAAGCCACACTTAACACGGTTTTATAGACACTAGCGCCCTCTGCCGGCCAGGCGCCAAACTTGACACGAATTTACAGACACTAGCGCCCTCTGCCGGCCAGAAGCCACACTTAACACGGTTTTATAGACACTAGTGCCCTCTACCGGCCAGACGCCAAACTTGACACGAATTTACAGACACTAGCGCCACCTGCCGGCCAGAAGCCACACTTAACACGGTTTTATAGACACTAGCGCCCTCTGCCGGCCAGGCGCCAAACTTGACACGGTTTTTTTTTTTCGATGTTATTACTATTTCATACAACTTTTATATGTTACACCTCGACAAGTTCTTATATCCTACCGGCCAGAAGAAAAACTAAACACGGTTTTATAGACACTAGCGCCACCTGCCGGCAAGAAGACAAACTAAACACGGTTTTATAGACACTAGCGCCCTCTGCCGGCCTGAAGCCACGCTTAACACGGTTTTATACACACTAGCGCCACCTGCCGGCCAGAAGACAAACTAAACACGGTTTTATAGACACTAGCGCCCTCTGCCAGCCAGACGCCAAACTTGACACGAATTTACAGACACTAGCGCCCTCTGCCGGCCAGAAGACAAACTAAACACGGTTTTATAGACACTAGCGCCCTCTGCCGGCCAGACGCCAAACTTGACACGAATTTACAGACACTAGCGCCACCTGCCGGCCAGAAGCCACACTTAACACGGTTTTATAGACACTAGCGCCCTCTGCCGGCCAGGCGCCAAACTTGCACGAATTCACAGACACTAGCGCCACCTGCCGGCCAGAAGCCACACTTAACACGGTTTTATAGACACTAGCGCCCTCTGCCGGCCAGACGCCAAACTTGACACGAATTTACAGACACTAGCGCCCTCTGCCGGCCAGAAGCCACACTTAACACGGTTTTATAGACACTAGTGCCCTCTACCGGCCAGACGCCAAACTTGACACGAATTTACAGACACTAGCGCCACCTGCCGGCCAGAAGCCACACTTAACACGGTTTTATAGACACTAGCGCCCTCTGCCGGCCAGGCGCCAAACTTGACACGGTTTTTTTTTTTCGATGTTATTACTATTTCATACAACTTTTATATGTTACACCTCGACAAGTTCTTATATCCTACCGGCCAGAAGAAAAACTAAACACGGTTTTATAGACACTAGCGCCACCTGCCGGCAAGAAGACAAACTAAACACGGTTTTATAGACACTAGCGCCCTCTGCCGGCCTGAAGCCACGCTTAACACGGTTTTATACACACTAGCGCCACCTGCCGGCCAGAAGACAAACTAAACACGGTTTTATAGACACTAGCGCCCTCTGCCAGCCAGACGCCAAACTTGACACGAATTTACAGACACTAGCGCCCTCTGCCGGCCAGAAGACAAACTAAACACGGTTTTATAGACACTAGCGCCCTCTGCCGGCCAGACTCCAAACTTGACACGAATTTACAGACACTAGCGCCACCTGCCGGCCAGAAGCCACACTTAACACGGTTTTATAGACACTAGCGCCCTCTGCCGGCCAGGCGCCAAACTTGCACGAATTCACAGACACTAGCGCCACCTGCCGGCCAGAAGCCACACTTAACACGGTTTTATAGACACTAGCGCCCTCTGCCGGCCAGAAGACAAACTAAACACGGTTTTATAGACACTAGCGCCACCTGCCGGCCAGAAGCCACACTTAACACGGTTTCATAGACACTAGCGCCCTCTGCCGGCCAGGCGCCAAACTTGACACGAATTTACAGACACTAGCGCCCTCTGCCGGCCAGAAGCCACACTTAACACGGTTTTATAGACACTAGTGCCCTCTACCGGCCAGACGCCAAACTTGACACGAATTTACAGACACTAGCGCCACCTGCCGGCCAGAAGCCACACTTAACACGGTTTTATAGACACTAGCGCCCTCTGCCGGCCAGGCGCCAAACTTGACACGGTTTTTTTTTTTCGATGTTATTACTATTTCATACAACTTTTATATGTTACACCTCGACAAGTTCTTATATCCTACCGGCCAGAAGAAAAACTAAACACGGTTTTATAGACACTAGCGCCACCTGCCGGCAAGAAGACAAACTAAACACGGTTTTATAGACACTAGCGCCCTCTGCCGGCCTGAAGCCACGCTTAACACGGTTTTATACACACTAGCGCCACCTGCCGGCCAGAAGACAAACTAAACACGGTTTTATAGACACTAGCGCCCTCTGCCAGCCAGACGCCAAACTTGACACGAATTTACAGACACTAGCGCCCTCTGCCGGCCAGAAGACAAACTAAACACGGTTTTATAGACACTAGCGCCCTCTGCCGGCCAGACGCCAAACTTGACACGAATTTACAGACACTAGCGCCCTCTGCCGGCCAGAAGACAAACTAAACACGGTTTTATAGACACTAGCGCCCTCTGCCGGCCAGACGCCAAACTTGACACGAATTTACAGACACTAGCGCCACCTGCCGGCCAGAAGCCACACTTAACACGGTTTTATAGACACTAGCGCCCTCTGCCGGCCAGAAGACAAACTAAACACGGTTTTATAGACACTAGCGCCACCTGCCGGCCAGAAGCCACACTTAACACGGTTTTATAGACACTAGCGCCCTCTGCCGGCCAGGCGCCAAACTTGACACGGTTTTTTTTTTCGATGTTATTACTATTTCATACAACTTTTATATGTTACACCTCGACAAGTTCTTATATCCTACCGGCCAGAAGAAAAACTAAACACGGTTTTATAGACACTAGCGCCACCTGCCGGCAAGAAGACAAACTAAACACGGTTTTATAGACACTAGCGCCCTCTGCCGGCCTGAAGCCACGCTTAACACGGTTTTATACACACTAGCGCCACCTGCCGGCCAGAAGACAAACTAAACACGGTTTTATAGACACTAGCGCCCTCTGCCAGCCAGACGCCAAACTTGACACGAATTTACAGACACTAGCGCCCTCTGCCGGCCAGAAGACAAACTAAACACGGTTTTATAGACACTAGCGCCCTCTGCCGGCCAGGCGCCAAACTTGCACGAATTCACAGACACTAGCGCCACCTGCCGGCCAGGCGCCAAACTTGCACGAATTCACAGACACTAGCGCCACCTGCCGGCCAGGCGCCAAACTTGCACGAATTCACAGACACTAGCGCCACCTGCCGGCCAGAAGCCACACTTAACACGGTTTTATAGACACTAGCGCCCTCTGCCGGCCAGGCGCCAAACTTGCACGAATTCACAGACACTAGCGCCACCTGCCGGCCAGAAGCCACACTTAACACGGTTTTATAGACACTAGCGCCCTCTGCCGGCCAGAAGACAAACTAAACACGGTTTTATAGACACTAGCGCCCTCTGCCGGCCAGGCGCCAAACTTGACACGAATTTACAGACACTAGCGCCACCTGCCGGCCAGAAGCCACACTTAACACGGTTTTATAGACACTAGCGCCCTCTGCCGGCCAGACGCCAAACTTGACACGAATTTACAGACACTAGCGCCCTCTGCCGGCCAGAAGCCACACTTAACACGGTTTTATAGACACTAGTGCCCTCTACCGGCCAGACGCCAAACTTGACACGAATTTACAGACACTAGCGCCACCTGCCGGCCAGAAGCCACACTTAACACGGTTTTATAGACACTAGCGCCCTCTGCCGGCCAGACGCCAAACTTGACACGGTTTTTTTTTTTCGATGTTATTACTATTTCATACAACTTTTATATGTTACACCTCGACAAGTTCTTATATCCTACCGGCCAGAAGAAAAACTAAACACGGTTTTATAGACACTAGCGCCACCTGCCGGCAAGAAGACAAACTAAACACGGTTTTATAGACACTAGCGCCCTCTGCCGGCCTGAAGCCACGCTTAACACGGTTTTATACACACTAGCGCCACCTGCCGGCCAGAAGACAAACTAAACACGGTTTTATAGACACTAGCGCCCTCTGCCAGCCAGACGCCAAACTTGACACGAATTTACAGACACTAGCGCCCTCTGCCGGCCAGAAGACAAACTAAACACGGTTTTATAGACACTAGCGCCCTCTGCCGGCCAGACGCCAAACTTGACACGAATTTACAGACACTAGCGCCACCTGCCGGCCAGAAGCCACACTTAACACGGTTTTATAGACACTAGCGCCCTCTGCCGGCCAGGCGCCAAACTTGCACGAATTCACAGACACTAGCGCCACCTGCCGGCCAGAAGCCACACTTAACACGGTTTTATAGACACTAGCGCCCTCTGCCGGCCAGAAGACAAACTAAACACGGTTTTATAGACACTAGCGCCACCTGCCGGCCAGAAGCCACACTTAACACGGTTTTATAGACACTAGCGCCCTCTGCCGGCCAGGCGCCAAACTTGACACGGTTTTTTTTTTTCGATGTTATTACTATTTCATACAACTTTTATATGTTACACCTCGACAAGTTCTTATATCCTACCGGCCAGAAGAAAAACTAAACACGGTTTTATAGACACTAGCGCCACCTGCCGGCAAGAAGACAAACTAAACACGGTTTTATAGACACTAGCGCCCTCTGCCGGCCTGAAGCCACGCTTAACACGGTTTTATACACACTAGCGCCACCTGCCGGCCAGAAGACAAACTAAACACGGTTTTATAGACACTAGCGCCCTCTGCCAGCCAGACGCCAAACTTGACACGAATTTACAGACACTAGCGCCCTCTGCCGGCCAGAAGACAAACTAAACACGGTTTTATAGACACTAGCGCCCTCTGCCGGCCAGACGCCAAACTTGACACGAATTTACAGACACTAGCGCCACCTGCCGGCCAGAAGCCACACTTAACACGGTTTTATAGACACTAGCGCCCTCTGCCGGCCAGGCGCCAAACTTGCACGAATTCACAGACACTAGCGCCACCTGCCGGCCAGAAGCCACACTTAACACGGTTTTATAGACACTAGCGCCCTCTGCCGGCCAGAAGACAAACTAAACACGGTTTTATAGACACTAGCGCCCTCTGCCGGCCAGGCGCCAAACTTGACACGAATTTACAGACACTAGCGCCACCTGCCGGCCAGAAGCCACACTTAACACGGTTTTATAGACACTAGCGCCCTCTGCCGGCCAGACGCCAAACTTGACACGAATTTACAGACACTAGCGCCCTCTACCGGCCAGAAGCCACACTTAACACGGTTTTATAGACACTAGTGCCCTCTACCGGCCAGACGCCAAACTTGACACGAATTTACAGACACTAGCGCCCTCTGCCAGCCAGACGCCAAACTTGACACGAATTTACAGACACTTGCGCCCTCTGCCGGCCAGAAGACAAACTAAACACGGTTTTATAGACACTAGCGCCCTCTGCCGGCCAGACGCCAAACTTGACACGAATTTACAGACACTAGCGCCACCTGCCGGCCAGAAGCCACACTTAACACGGTTTTATAGACACTAGCGCCCTCTGCCGGCCAGGCGCCAAACTTGCACGAATTCACAGACACTAGCGCCACCTGCCGGCCAGAAGCCACACTTAACACGGTTTTATAGACACTAGCGCCCTCTGCCGGCCAGAAGACAAACTAAACACGGTTTTATAGACACTAGCGCCCTCTGCCAGCCAGACGCCAAACTTGACACGAATTTACAGACACTAGCGCCCTCTGCCGGCCAGAAGACAAACTAAACACGGTTTTATAGACACTAGCGCCCTCTGCCGGCCAGACGCCAAACTTGACACGAATTTACAGACACTAGCGCCACCTGCCGGCCAGAAGCCACACTTAACACGGTTTTATAGACACTAGCGCCCTCTGCCGGCCAGACGCCAAACTTGACACGAATTTACAGACACTAGCGCCCTCTGCCGGCCTGAAGCCACGCTTAACACTTTTATATAATATACCTCGAACGGCTCCTACATACAAAACATCTCCATTCAATTTTCGCAATTCATCTTTTTCGACAAGTTCTTATATCGAGCGGAATATAATTTCATACTACTTGTTTTTCATTATTATCACTAATTTAATACAACTTTTATATAATACATCTCGGACGTTCATACATCGAGCGGCGATCTAATTTCATAATACTTTTTTCCGTTATTGTTAATATTTTCATAGCACTTTTATATTATATACCTCGAACGGCTCCTACATAAAAAACAACTCCATTCAACTTTCACAATTCATCTTTTTCGACAAGTTCCTAAGTCGAGCGGAATATAATTTCATACTACTTGTTTTTCATTATTATCACTAATTTAATACAACTTTTATATAATACATCTCGGACGTTCATACATCGAGCGGCGATCTAATTTCATAATACTTTTTTCCGTTATTGTTAATATTTTCATAGCACTTTTATATAATATACCTCGAACGGCTCCTACATACAAAACATCTCCATTCAACTTTCACAATTCATCTTTTTCGACAAGTTCATATATTTAGGGAAAATCTCATTTCATAATACTTGTTTTTCATAATTATTACTATTTTCATACAACTTTTATATAATATATCTCGTACGTTCGTTCATCGAGCGGCGATCTAATTTCATAATACATTTTTTCCGTTATTGTCAATATTTTCCATAACACTTTTATATAATATACCTCGAACGGTTCCTACATACAAAACATCTCCATTCAACTTTTACAATTCATCTTTTTCGACAAGTTCATATATTTAGGGAAAATCTCATTTCATAATACTTGTTTTTCATAATTATTACTATTTTCATACAACTTTTATATAATACATCTCGTACGTTCGTTCATCGAGCGGCGATCTAATTTCATAATACATTTTTTCCGTTATTGTTAATATTTTCCATAACACTTTTATATAATATACCTCGAACGGTTCCTACATACAAAACATCTCCATTCAACTTTCACAATTCATCTTTTTCGACAAGTTCATATATTTAGGGAAAATCTCATTTCATAATACTTGTTTTTCATAATTATTACTATTTTCATACAACTTTTATATTCGCCAAGCGTCGGATTGTTCACCCGTTTAAAGGGAACGTGAGCTGGGTTTAGACCGTCGTGAGACAGGTTAGTTTTACCCTACTGATGACTCGTCGTTGCGATAGTAATCCTGCTCAGTACGAGAGGAACCGCAGGTTCGGACATTTGGTTGACGCACTTACTCGAGCGGGTAATGGTGCGAAGCTACCATCCGTGGGATTATGCCTGAACGCCTCTAAGGCCGTATCCTTTCTAGTCAAAGGTGGCAACGATATCTCTTGGAGTTTCGAGAGTCGAAAGGCTCAAAACAATGTGACTTTACTAGGCGATCGTAGCTTTGTTGCGGTCGTCGCACGAGCCCTATATCTATAAAAGATCATTTGTCGACGGTGGGATCGATCCTTGCTATGTTCGACACGATCTTTTAATAGACGAATATGGGTAAAACAATCATTTCGATGTTGGAACTCGGAATTGTCTGTAGACGACTTACGTACCTGGCAGGGTGTTGTACCTGGTAGAGCAGTTTCCACGCTGCGATCTATTGAGACTCAGCCCTTAGCTTGGGGATTCGTCTTGTCGATTAGACGAGACCCCTTTTTTCTTCAATTATTTATAAATATGCCGTTTTCTCTTATACAACAATATAAATATTATTATATAACTATATTAACAAATTATAGTGTTAATAGTAAAGAGAGTTATTGTTGTATTCGGGAAACGGCATTTTTTATAAGTAAAATTTCCTAAAAGTTTTCGACTTATATATATATATATATATATATATATATATATATATATATAACATATATATATATATATATATATAACATATATAAATATATATATATATATGTATATATTCGTCTTGTCGATTAGACGAAATTCTTCCGTTTTTATTGATATAACATGCCGTTTTCGATTATACAACAACTATATTGTTAATAGTGTTGTATTTCGGAAGCGGCATTTTTTATAAGCACATTTTCATAAAGCTTCTTTTTTTGGAAACAATTTAATGACATTACATTTCATACTAATCTTCATATTCGATTGAACGAGGTTTTCAAGCAATATTATTGTGTATCCAAAACTCGAGACGTGTTTTCTCATTATATATTTCAAATAGAATTCCATTTTTCACACACTTTTTTTCGTTTCAACTTTCTATTTACATCTTTTACCGTTAATATTATATTTTCTAATATTGTTACGGCTTCTATTTTATTCATTGATTCATAACACAATTTTTCGGTTAAACTTTTTATTTAAGTTTTTTTAGTCATTCGTAAGCTCATTTGTCGTATCGATGGTTCCTATTTTTCCATTACAAATTCATATACCATTTTTCCGTTAAGGTTAGTTATTTTTCTGTGGCTATTACTATTTTCACAACACTTTTATATAAAACACCTCGGACGGATGTAGAGACATCCAGAACATCTATATCCATTGAATTTTCCAGGCGCCAAACTTGCACGAATTCACAGACACTAGCGCCACCTGCCGGCCAGACGCCAAACTTGACACGAATTTACAGACACTAGCGCCACCTGCCGGCCAGAAGCCACACTTAACACGGTTTTATAGACACTAGCGCCCTCTGCCGGCCAGGCGCCAAACTTGACACGAATTTACAGACACTAGCGCCCTCTGCCGGCCAGAAGCCACACTTAACACGGTTTTATAGACACTAGTGCCCTCTACCGGCCAGACGCCAAACTTGACACGAATTTACAGACACTAGCGCCACCTGCCGGCCAGAAGCCACACTTAACACGGTTTTATAGACACTAGCGCCCTCTGCCGGCCAGGCGCCAAACTTGACACGGTTTTTTTTTTTCGATGTTATTACTATTTCATACAACTTTTATATGTTACACCTCGACAAGTTCTTATATCCTACCGGCCAGAAGAAAAACTAAACACGGTTTTATAGACACTAGCGCCACCTGCCGGCAAGAAGACAAACTAAACACGGTTTTATAGACACTAGCGCCCTCTGCCGGCCTGAAGCCACGCTTAACACGGTTTTATACACACTAGCGCCACCTGCCGGCCAGAAGACAAACTAAACACGGTTTTATAGACACTAGCGCCCTCTGCCAGCCAGACGCCAAACTTGACACGAATTTACAGACACTAGCGCCCTCTGCCGGCCAGAAGACAAACTAAACACGGTTTTATAGACACTAGCGCCCTCTGCCGGCCAGACGCCAAACTTGACACGAATTTACAGACACTAGCGCCACCTGCCGGCCAGAAGCCACACTTAACACGGTTTTATAGACACTAGCGCCCTCTGCCGGCCAGGCGCCAAACTTGCACGAATTCACAGACACTAGCGCCACCTGCCGGCCAGAAGCCACACTTAACACGGTTTTATAGACACTAGCGCCCTCTGCCGGCCAGAAGACAAACTAAACACGGTTTTATAGACACTAGCGCCACCTGCCGGCCAGAAGCCACACTTAACACGGTTTTATAGACACTAGCGCCCTCTGCCGGCCAGGCGCCAAACTTGACACGGTTTTTTTTTTCGATGTTATTACTATTTCATACAACTTTTATATGTTACACCTCGACAAGTTCTTATATCCTACCGGCCAGAAGAAAAACTAAACACGGTTTTATAGACACTAGCGCCACCTGCCGGCAAGAAGACAAACTAAACACGGTTTTATAGACACTAGCGCCCTCTGCCGGCCTGAAGCCACGCTTAACACGGTTTTATACACACTAGCGCCACCTGCCGGCCAGAAGACAAACTAAACACGGTTTTATAGACACTAGCGCCCTCTGCCAGCCAGACGCCAAACTTGACACGAATTTACAGACACTAGCGCCCTCTGCCGGCCAGAAGACAAACTAAACACGGTTTTATAGACACTAGCGCCCTCTGCCGGCCAGGCGCCAAACTTGCACGAATTCACAGACACTAGCGCCACCTGCCGGCCAAGCGCCAAACTTGCACGAATTCACAGACACTAGCGCCACCTGCCGGCCAGGCGCCAAACTTGCACGAATTCACAGACACTAGCGCCACCTGCCGGCCAGAAGCCACACTTAACACGGTTTTATAGACACTAGCGCCCTCTGCCGGCCAGGCGCCAAACTTGCACGAATTCACAGACACTAGCGCCACCTGCCGGCCAGAAGCCACACTTAACACGGTTTTATAGACACTAGCGCCCTCTGCCGGCCAGAAGACAAACTAAACACGGTTTTATAGACACTAGCGCCCTCTGCCGGCCAGGCGCCAAACTTGACACGAATTTACAGACACTAGCGCCACCTGCCGGCCAGAAGCCACACTTAACACGGTTTTATAGACACTAGCGCCCTCTGCCGGCCAGACGCCAAACTTGACACGAATTTACAGACACTAGCGCCCTCTGCCGGCCAGAAGCCACACTTAACACGGTTTTATAGACACTAGTGCCCTCTACCGGCCAGACGCCAAACTTGACACGAATTTACAGACACTAGCGCCACCTGCCGGCCAGAAGCCACACTTAACACGGTTTTATAGACACTAGCGCCCTCTGCCGGCCAGACGCCAAACTTGACACGGTTTTTTTTTTTCGATGTTATTACTATTTCATACAACTTTTATATGTTACACCTCGACAAGTTCTTATATCCTACCGGCCAGAAGAAAAACTAAACACGGTTTTATAGACACTAGCGCCACCTGCCGGCAAGAAGACAAACTAAACACGGTTTTATAGACACTAGCGCCCTCTGCCGGCCTGAAGCCACGCTTAACACGGTTTTATACACACTAGCGCCACCTGCCGGCCAGAAGACAAACTAAACACGGTTTTATAGACACTAGCGCCCTCTGCCAGCCAGACGCCAAACTTGACACGAATTTACAGACACTAGCGCCCTCTGCCGGCCAGAAGACAAACTAAACACGGTTTTATAGACACTAGCGCCCTCTGCCGGCCAGACGCCAAACTTGACACGAATTTACAGACACTAGCGCCACCTGCCGGCCAGAAGCCACACTTAACACGGTTTTATAGACACTAGCGCCCTCTGCCGGCCAGGCGCCAAACTTGCACGAATTCACAGACACTAGCGCCACCTGCCGGCCAGAAGCCACACTTAACACGGTTTTATAGACACTAGCGCCCTCTGCCGGCCAGAAGACAAACTAAACACGGTTTTATAGACACTAGCGCCACCTGCCGGCCAGAAGCCACACTTAACACGGTTTTATAGACACTAGCGCCCTCTGCCGGCCAGGCGCCAAACTTGACACGGTTTTTTTTTTTCGATGTTATTACTATTTCATACAACTTTTATATGTTACACCTCGACAAGTTCTTATATCCTACCGGCCAGAAGAAAAACTAAACACGGTTTTATAGACACTAGCGCCACCTGCCGGCAAGAAGACAAACTAAACACGGTTTTATAGACACTAGCGCCCTCTGCCGGCCTGAAGCCACGCTTAACACGGTTTTATACACACTAGCGCCACCTGCCGGCCAGAAGACAAACTAAACACGGTTTTATAGACACTAGCGCCCTCTGCCAGCCAGACGCCAAACTTGACACGAATTTACAGACACTAGCGCCCTCTGCCGGCCAGAAGACAAACTAAACACGGTTTTATAGACACTAGCGCCCTCTGCCGGCCAGACGCCAAACTTGACACGAATTTACAGACACTAGCGCCACCTGCCGGCCAGAAGCCACACTTAACACGGTTTTATAGACACTAGCGCCCTCTGCCGGCCAGGCGCCAAACTTGCACGAATTCACAGACACTAGCGCCACCTGCCGGCCAGAAGCCACACTTAACACGGTTTTATAGACACTAGCGCCCTCTGCCGGCCAGAAGACAAACTAAACACGGTTTTATAGACACTAGCGCCCTCTGCCGGCCAGGCGCCAAACTTGACACGAATTTACAGACACTAGCGCCACCTGCCGGCCAGAAGCCACACTTAACACGGTTTTATAGACACTAGCGCCCTCTGCCGGCCAGACGCCAAACTTGACACGAATTTACAGACACTAGCGCCCTCTACCGGCCAGAAGCCACACTTAACACGGTTTTATAGACACTAGTGCCCTCTACCGGCCAGACGCCAAACTTGACACGAATTTACAGACACTAGCGCCCTCTGCCAGCCAGACGCCAAACTTGACACGAATTTACAGACACTTGCGCCCTCTGCCGGCCAGAAGACAAACTAAACACGGTTTTATAGACACTAGCGCCCTCTGCCGGCCAGACGCCAAACTTGACACGAATTTACAGACACTAGCGCCACCTGCCGGCCAGAAGCCACACTTAACACGGTTTTATAGACACTAGCGCCCTCTGCCGGCCAGGCGCCAAACTTGCACGAATTCACAGACACTAGCGCCACCTGCCGGCCAGAAGCCACACTTAACACGGTTTTATAGACACTAGCGCCCTCTGCCGGCCAGAAGACAAACTAAACACGGTTTTATAGACACTAGCGCCCTCTGCCAGCCAGACGCCAAACTTGACACGAATTTACAGACACTAGCGCCCTCTGCCGGCCAGAAGACAAACTAAACACGGTTTTATAGACACTAGCGCCCTCTGCCGGCCAGACGCCAAACTTGACACGAATTTACAGACACTAGCGCCACCTGCCGGCCAGAAGCCACACTTAACACGGTTTTATAGACACTAGCGCCCTCTGCCGGCCAGACGCCAAACTTGACA
Source organism: Diorhabda sublineata (assembly GCF_026230105.1). NCBI lineage: Eukaryota > Metazoa > Arthropoda > Insecta > Coleoptera > Chrysomelidae > Diorhabda > Diorhabda sublineata. The sequence continues at coordinate 15,505 of NW_026614307.1, read as the reverse complement.
CGAATTTACAGACACTAGCGCCCTCTGCCGGCCTGAAGCCACGCTTAACACTTTTATATAATATACCTCGAACGGCTCCTACATACAAAACATCTCCATTCAATTTTCGCAATTCATCTTTTTCGACAAGTTCTTATATCGAGCGGAATATAATTTCATACTACTTGTTTTTCATTATTATCACTAATTTAATACAACTTTTATATAATACATCTCGGACGTTCATACATCGAGCGGCGATCTAATTTCATAATACTTTTTTCCGTTATTGTTAATATTTTCATAGCACTTTTATATTATATACCTCGAACGGCTCCTACATAAAAAACAACTCCATTCAACTTTCACAATTCATCTTTTTCGACAAGTTCCTAAGTCGAGCGGAATATAATTTCATACTACTTGTTTTTCATTATTATCACTAATTTAATACAACTTTTATATAATACATCTCGGACGTTCATACATCGAGCGGCGATCTAATTTCATAATACTTTTTTCCGTTATTGTTAATATTTTCATAGCACTTTTATATAATATACCTCGAACGGCTCCTACATACAAAACATCTCCATTCAACTTTCACAATTCATCTTTTTCGACAAGTTCATATATTTAGGGAAAATCTCATTTCATAATACTTGTTTTTCATAATTATTACTATTTTCATACAACTTTTATATAATATATCTCGTACGTTCGTTCATCGAGCGGCGATCTAATTTCATAATACATTTTTTCCGTTATTGTCAATATTTTCCATAACACTTTTATATAATATACCTCGAACGGTTCCTACATACAAAACATCTCCATTCAACTTTTACAATTCATCTTTTTCGACAAGTTCATATATTTAGGGAAAATCTCATTTCATAATACTTGTTTTTCATAATTATTACTATTTTCATACAACTTTTATATAATACATCTCGTACGTTCGTTCATCGAGCGGCGATCTAATTTCATAATACATTTTTTCCGTTATTGTTAATATTTTCCATAACACTTTTATATAATATACCTCGAACGGTTCCTACATACAAAACATCTCCATTCAACTTTCACAATTCATCTTTTTCGACAAGTTCATATATTTAGGGAAAATCTCATTTCATAATACTTGTTTTTCATAATTATTACTATTTTCATACAACTTTTATATTCGCCAAGCGTCGGATTGTTCACCCGTTTAAAGGGAACGTGAGCTGGGTTTAGACCGTCGTGAGACAGGTTAGTTTTACCCTACTGATGACTCGTCGTTGCGATAGTAATCCTGCTCAGTACGAGAGGAACCGCAGGTTCGGACATTTGGTTGACGCACTTACTCGAGCGGGTAATGGTGCGAAGCTACCATCCGTGGGATTATGCCTGAACGCCTCTAAGGCCGTATCCTTTCTAGTCAAAGGTGGCAACGATATCTCTTGGAGTTTCGAGAGTCGAAAGGCTCAAAACAATGTGACTTTACTAGGCGATCGTAGCTTTGTTGCGGTCGTCGCACGAGCCCTATATCTATAAAAGATCATTTGTCGACGGTGGGATCGATCCTTGCTATGTTCGACACGATCTTTTAATAGACGAATATGGGTAAAACAATCATTTCGATGTTGGAACTCGGAATTGTCTGTAGACGACTTACGTACCTGGCAGGGTGTTGTACCTGGTAGAGCAGTTTCCACGCTGCGATCTATTGAGACTCAGCCCTTAGCTTGGGGATTCGTCTTGTCGATTAGACGAGACCCCTTTTTTCTTCAATTATTTATAAATATGCCGTTTTCTCTTATACAACAATATAAATATTATTATATAACTATATTAACAAATTATAGTGTTAATAGTAAAGAGAGTTATTGTTGTATTCGGGAAACGGCATTTTTTATAAGTAAAATTTCCTAAAAGTTTTCGACTTATATATATATATATATATATATATATATATATATATATATAACATATATATATATATATATATATAACATATATAAATATATATATATATATGTATATATTCGTCTTGTCGATTAGACGAAATTCTTCCGTTTTTATTGATATAACATGCCGTTTTCGATTATACAACAACTATATTGTTAATAGTGTTGTATTTCGGAAGCGGCATTTTTTATAAGCACATTTTCATAAAGCTTCTTTTTTTGGAAACAATTTAATGACATTACATTTCATACTAATCTTCATATTCGATTGAACGAGGTTTTCAAGCAATATTATTGTGTATCCAAAACTCGAGACGTGTTTTCTCATTATATATTTCAAATAGAATTCCATTTTTCACACACTTTTTTTCGTTTCAACTTTCTATTTACATCTTTTACCGTTAATATTATATTTTCTAATATTGTTACGGCTTCTATTTTATTCATTGATTCATAACACAATTTTTCGGTTAAACTTTTTATTTAAGTTTTTTTAGTCATTCGTAAGCTCATTTGTCGTATCGATGGTTCCTATTTTTCCATTACAAATTCATATACCATTTTTCCGTTAAGGTTAGTTATTTTTCTGTGGCTATTACTATTTTCACAACACTTTTATATAAAACACCTCGGACGGATGTAGAGACATCCAGAACATCTATATCCATTGAATTTTCCAGGCGCCAAACTTGCACGAATTCACAGACACTAGCGCCACCTGCCGGCCAGAAGCCACACTTAACACGGTTTTATAGACACTAGCGCCCTCTGCCGGCCAGAAGAAAAACTAAACACGGTTTTATAGACACTAGCGCCCTCTGCCGGCCAGGCGCCAAACTTGACACGAATTTACAGACACTAGCGCCACCTGCCGGCCAGAAGCCACACTTAACACGGTTTTATAGACACTAGCGCCCTCTGCCGGCCAGACGCCAAACTTGACACGAATTTACAGACACTAGCGCCCTCTGCCGGCCAGAAGCCACACTTAACACGGTTTTATAGACACTAGTGCCCTCTACCGGCCAGACGCCAAACTTGACACGAATTTACAGACACTAGCGCCACCTGCCGGCCAGAAGCCACACTTAACACGGTTTTATAGACACTAGCGCCCTCTGCCGGCCAGAAGACAAACTAAACACGGTTTTATAGACACTAGCGCCCTCTGCCGGCCAGGCGCCAAACTTGACACGAATTTACAGACACTAGCGCCACCTGCCGGCCAGAAGCCACACTTAACACGGTTTTATAGACACTAGCGCCCTCTGCCGGCCAGGCGCCAAACTTGACACGAATTTACAGACACTAGCGCCCTCTGCCGGCCAGAAGCCACACTTAACACGGTTTTATAGACACTAGTGCCCTCTACCGGCCAGACGCCAAACTTGCACGAATTCACAGACACTAGCGCCACCTGCCGGCCAGAAGCCACACTTAACACGGTTTTATAGACACTAGCGCCCTCTGCCGGCCAGAAGACAAACTAAACACGGTTTTATAGACACTAGCGCCCTCTGCCGGCCAGGCGCCAAACTTGACACGAATTTACAGACACTAGCGCCACCTGCCGGCCAGAAGCCACACTTAACACGGTTTTATAGACACTAGCGCCCTCTGCCGGCCAGGCGCCAAACTTGACACGAATTTACAGACACTAGCGCCCTCTGCCGGCCAGAAGCCACACTTAACACGGTTTTATAGACACTAGTGCCCTCTACCGGCCAGACGCCAAACTTGACACGAATTTACAGACACTAGCGCCACCTGCCGGCCAGAAGCCACACTTAACACGGTTTTATAGACACTAGCGCCCTCTGCCGGCCAGGCGCCAAACTTGACACGGTTTTTTTTTTTCGATGTTATTACTATTTCATACAACTTTTATATGTTACACCTCGACAAGTTCTTATATCCTACCGGCCAGAAGAAAAACTAAACACGGTTTTATAGACACTAGCGCCACCTGCCGGCAAGAAGACAAACTAAACACGGTTTTATAGACACTAGCGCCCTCTGCCGGCCTGAAGCCACGCTTAACACGGTTTTATACACACTAGCGCCACCTGCCGGCCAGAAGACAAACTAAACACGGTTTTATAGACACTAGCGCCCTCTGCCAGCCAGACGCCAAACTTGACACGAATTTACAGACACTAGCGCCCTCTGCCGGCCAGAAGACAAACTAAACACGGTTTTATAGACACTAGCGCCCTCTGCCGGCCAGACGCCAAACTTGACACGAATTTACAGACACTAGCGCCACCTGCCGGCCAGAAGCCACACTTAACACGGTTTTATAGACACTAGCGCCCTCTGCCGGCCAGAAGACAAACTAAACACGGTTTTATAGACACTAGCGCCCTCTGCCGGCCAGGCGCCAAACTTGACACGAATTTACAGACACTAGCGCCACCTGCCGGCCAGAAGCCACACTTAACACGGTTTTATAGACACTAGCGCCCTCTGCCGGCCAGACGCCAAACTTGACACGAATTTACAGACACTAGCGCCCTCTGCCGGCCAGAAGCCACACTTAACACGGTTTTATAGACACTAGTGCCCTCTACCGGCCAGACGCCAAACTTGACACGAATTTACAGACACTAGCGCCACCTGCCGGCCAGAAGCCACACTTAACACGGTTTTATAGACACTAGCGCCCTCTGCCGGCCAGACGCCAAACTTGACACGGTTTTTTTTTTTCGATGTTATTACTATTTCATACAACTTTTATATGTTACACCTCGACAAGTTCTTATATCCTACCGGCCAGAAGAAAAACTAAACACGGTTTTATAGACACTAGCGCCACCTGCCGGCAAGAAGACAAACTAAACACGGTTTTATAGACACTAGCGCCCTCTGCCGGCCTGAAGCCACGCTTAACACGGTTTTATACACACTAGCGCCACCTGCCGGCCAGAAGACAAACTAAACACGGTTTTATAGACACTAGCGCCCTCTGCCAGCCAGACGCCAAACTTGACACGAATTTACAGACACTAGCGCCCTCTGCCGGCCAGAAGACAAACTAAACACGGTTTTATAGACACTAGCGCCCTCTGCCGGCCAGACGCCAAACTTGACACGAATTTACAGACACTAGCGCCACCTGCCGGCCAGAAGCCACACTTAACACGGTTTTATAGACACTAGCGCCCTCTGCCGGCCAGGCGCCAAACTTGCACGAATTCACAGACACTAGCGCCACCTGCCGGCCAGAAGCCACACTTAACACGGTTTTATAGACACTAGCGCCCTCTGCCGGCCAGAAGACAAACTAAACACGGTTTTATAGACACTAGCGCCACCTGCCGGCCAGAAGCCACACTTAACACGGTTTTATAGACACTAGCGTCCTCTGCCGGCCAGGCGCCAAACTTGACACGGTTTTTTTTTTTCGATGTTATTACTATTTCATACAACTTTTATATGTTACACCTCGACAAGTTCTTATATCCTACCGGCCAGAAGAAAAACTAAACACGGTTTTATAGACACTAGCGCCACCTGCCGGCAAGAAGACAAACTAAACACGGTTTTATAGACACTAGCGCCCTCTGCCGGCCTGAAGCCACGCTTAACACGGTTTTATACACACTAGCGCCACCTGCCGGCCAGAAGACAAACTAAACACGGTTTTATAGACACTAGCGCCCTCTGCCAGCCAGACGCCAAACTTGACACGAATTTACAGACACTAGCGCCCTCTGCCGGCCAGAAGACAAACTAAACACGGTTTTATAGACACTAGCGCCCTCTGCCGGCCAGACGCCAAACTTGACACGAATTTACAGACACTAGCGCCCTCTGCCGGCCAGAAGACAAACTAAACACGGTTTTATAGACACTAGCGCCCTCTGCCGGCCAGGCGCCAAACTTGCACGAATTCACAGACACTAGCGCCACCTGCCGGCCAGAAGCCACACTTAACACGGTTTTATAGACACTAGCGCCCTCTGCCGGCCAGAAGACAAACTAAACACGGTTTTATAGACACTAGCGCCACCTGCCGGCCAGAAGCCACACTTAACACGGTTTTATAGACACTAGCGCCCTCTGCCGGCCAGGCGCCAAACTTGACACGGTTTTTTTTTTTCGATGTTATTACTATTTCATACAACTTTTATATGTTACACCTCGACAAGTTCTTATATCCTACCGGCCAGAAGAAAAACTAAACACGGTTTTATAGACACTAGCGCCACCTGCCGGCAAGAAGACAAACTAAACACGGTTTTATAGACACTAGCGCCCTCTGCCGGCCTGAAGCCACGCTTAACACGGTTTTATACACACTAGCGCCACCTGCCGGCCAGAAGACAAACTAAACACGGTTTTATAGACACTAGCGCCCTCTGCCAGCCAGACGCCAAACTTGACACGAATTTACAGACACTAGCGCCCTCTGCCGGCCAGAAGACAAACTAAACACGGTTTTATAGACACTAGCGCCCTCTGCCGGCCAGACTCCAAACTTGACACGAATTTACAGACACTAGCGCCACCTGCCGGCCAGAAGCCACACTTAACACGGTTTTATAGACACTAGCGCCCTCTGCCGGCCAGAAGACAAACTAAACACGGTTTTATAGACACTAGCGCCCTCTGCCGGCCAGGCGCCAAACTTGACACGAATTTACAGACACTAGCGCCACCTGCCGGCCAGAAGCCACACTTAACACGGTTTTATAGACACTAGCGCCCTCTGCCGGCCAGGCGCCAAACTTGACACGAATTTACAGACACTAGCGCCCTCTGCCGGCCAGAAGCCACACTTAACACGGTTTTATAGACACTAGTGCCCTCTACCGGCCAGACGCCAAACTTGACACGAATTTACAGACACTAGCGCCACCTGCCGGCCAGAAGCCACACTTAACACGGTTTTATAGACACTAGCGCCCTCTGCCGGCCAGGCGCCAAACTTGACACGGTTTTTTTTTTTCGATGTTATTACTATTTCATACAACTTTTATATGTTACACCTCGACAAGTTCTTATATCCTACCGGCCAGAAGAAAAACTAAACACGGTTTTATAGACACTAGCGCCACCTGCCGGCAAGAAGACAAACTAAACACGGTTTTATAGACACTAGCGCCCTCTGCCGGCCTGAAGCCACGCTTAACACGGTTTTATACACACTAGCGCCACCTGCCGGCCAGAAGACAAACTAAACACGGTTTTATAGACACTAGCGCCCTCTGCCAGCCAGACGCCAAACTTGACACGAATTTACAGACACTAGCGCCCTCTGCCGGCCAGAAGACAAACTAAACACGGTTTTATAGACACTAGCGCCCTCTGCCGGCCAGACGCCAAACTTGACACGAATTTACAGACACTAGCGCCACCTGCCGGCCAGAAGCCACACTTAACACGGTTTTATAGACACTAGCGCCCTCTGCCGGCCAGGCGCCAAACTTGCACGAATTCACAGACACTAGCGCCACCTGCCGGCCAGAAGCCACACTTAACACGGTTTTATAGACACTAGCGCCCTCTGCCGGCCAGACGCCAAACTTGACACGAATTTACAGACACTAGCGCCCTCTGCCGGCCAGAAGCCACACTTAACACGGTTTTATAGACACTAGTGCCCTCTGCCGGCCAGACGCCAAACTTGACACGAATTTACAGACACTAGCGCCACCTGCCGGCCAGAAGCCACACTTAACACGGTTTTATAGACACTAGCGCCCTCTGCCGGCCAGGCGCCAAACTTGACACGGTTTTTTTTTTTCGATGTTATTACTATTTCATACAACTTTTATATGTTACACCTCGACAAGTTCTTATATCCTACCGGCCAGAAGAAAAACTAAACACGGTTTTATAGACACTAGCGCCACCTGCCGGCAAGAAGACAAACTAAACACGGTTTTATAGACACTAGCGCCCTCTGCCGGCCTGAAGCCACGCTTAACACGGTTTTATACACACTAGCGCCACCTGCCGGCCAGAAGACAAACTAAACACGGTTTTATAGACACTAGCGCCCTCTGCCAGCCAGACGCCAAACTTGACACGAATTTACAGACACTAGCGCCCTCTGCCGGCCAGAAGACAAACTAAACACGGTTTTATAGACACTAGCGCCCTCTGCCGGCCAGACTCCAAACTTGACACGAATTTACAGACACTAGCGCCACCTGCCGGCCAGAAGCCACACTTAACACGGTTTTATAGACACTAGCGCCCTCTGCCGGCCAGGCGCCAAACTTGCACGAATTCACAGACACTAGCGCCACCTGCCGGCCAGAAGCCACACTTAACACGGTTTTATAGACACTAGCGCCCTCTGCCGGCCAGAAGACAAACTAAACACGGTTTTATAGACACTAGCGCCACCTGCCGGCCAGAAGCCACACTTAACACGGTTTCATAGACACTAGCGCCCTCTGCCGGCCAGGCGCCAAACTTGACACGAATTTACAGACACTAGCGCCCTCTGCCGGCCAGAAGCCACACTTAACACGGTTTTATAGACACTAGTGCCCTCTACCGGCCAGACGCCAAACTTGACACGAATTTACAGACACTAGCGCCACCTGCCGGCCAGAAGCCACACTTAACACGGTTTTATAGACACTAGCGCCCTCTGCCGGCCAGGCGCCAAACTTGACACGGTTTTTTTTTTTCGATGTTATTACTATTTCATACAACTTTTATATGTTACACCTCGACAAGTTCTTATATCCTACCGGCCAGAAGAAAAACTAAACACGGTTTTATAGACACTAGCGCCACCTGCCGGCAAGAAGACAAACTAAACACGGTTTTATAGACACTAGCGCCCTCTGCCGGCCTGAAGCCACGCTTAACACGGTTTTATACACACTAGCGCCACCTGCCGGCCAGAAGACAAACTAAACACGGTTTTATAGACACTAGCGCCCTCTGCCAGCCAGACGCCAAACTTGACACGAATTTACAGACACTAGCGCCCTCTGCCGGCCAGAAGACAAACTAAACACGGTTTTATAGACACTAGCGCCCTCTGCCGGCCAGACGCCAAACTTGACACGAATTTACAGACACTAGCGCCACCTGCCGGCCAGAAGCCACACTTAACACGGTTTTATAGACACTAGCGCCCTCTGCCGGCCAGGCGCCAAACTTGCACGAATTCACAGACACTAGCGCCACCTGCCGGCCAGAAGCCACACTTAACACGGTTTTATAGACACTAGCGCCCTCTGCCGGCCAGAAGACAAACTAAACACGGTTTTATAGACACTAGCGCCACCTGCCGGCCAGAAGCCACACTTAACACGGTTTTATAGACACTAGCGCCCTCTGCCGGCCAGGCGCCAAACTTGACACGGTTTTTTTTTTCGATGTTATTACTATTTCATACAACTTTTATATGTTACACCTCGACAAGTTCTTATATCCTACCGGCCAGAAGAAAAACTAAACACGGTTTTATAGACACTAGCGCCACCTGCCGGCAAGAAGACAAACTAAACACGGTTTTATAGACACTAGCGCCCTCTGCCGGCCTGAAGCCACGCTTAACACGGTTTTATACACACTAGCGCCACCTGCCGGCCAGAAGACAAACTAAACACGGTTTTATAGACACTAGCGCCCTCTGCCAGCCAGACGCCAAACTTGACACGAATTTACAGACACTAGCGCCCTCTGCCGGCCAGAAGACAAACTAAACACGGTTTTATAGACACTAGCGCCCTCTGCCGGCCAGGCGCCAAACTTGCACGAATTCACAGACACTAGCGCCACCTGCCGGCCAGGCGCCAAACTTGCACGAATTCACAGACACTAGCGCCACCTGCCGGCCAGGCGCCAAACTTGCACGAATTCACAGACACTAGCGCCACCTGCCGGCCAGAAGCCACACTTAACACGGTTTTATAGACACTAGCGCCCTCTGCCGGCCAGGCGCCAAACTTGCACGAATTCACAGACACTAGCGCCACCTGCCGGCCAGAAGCCACACTTAACACGGTTTTATAGACACTAGCGCCCTCTGCCGGCCAGAAGACAAACTAAACACGGTTTTATAGACACTAGCGCCCTCTGCCGGCCAGGCGCCAAACTTGACACGAATTTACAGACACTAGCGCCACCTGCCGGCCAGAAGCCACACTTAACACGGTTTTATAGACACTAGCGCCCTCTGCCGGCCAGACGCCAAACTTGACACGAATTTACAGACACTAGCGCCCTCTGCCGGCCAGAAGCCACACTTAACACGGTTTTATAGACACTAGTGCCCTCTACCGGCCAGACGCCAAACTTGACACGAATTTACAGACACTAGCGCCACCTGCCGGCCAGAAGCCACACTTAACACGGTTTTATAGACACTAGCGCCCTCTGCCGGCCAGACGCCAAACTTGACACGGTTTTTTTTTTTCGATGTTATTACTATTTCATACAACTTTTATATGTTACACCTCGACAAGTTCTTATATCCTACCGGCCAGAAGAAAAACTAAACACGGTTTTATAGACACTAGCGCCACCTGCCGGCAAGAAGACAAACTAAACACGGTTTTATAGACACTAGCGCCCTCTGCCGGCCTGAAGCCACGCTTAACACGGTTTTATACACACTAGCGCCACCTGCCGGCCAGAAGACAAACTAAACACGGTTTTATAGACACTAGCGCCCTCTGCCAGCCAGACGCCAAACTTGACACGAATTTACAGACACTAGCGCCCTCTGCCGGCCAGAAGACAAACTAAACACGGTTTTATAGACACTAGCGCCCTCTGCCGGCCAGACGCCAAACTTGACACGAATTTACAGACACTAGCGCCACCTGCCGGCCAGAAGCCACACTTAACACGGTTTTATAGACACTAGCGCCCTCTGCCGGCCAGGCGCCAAACTTGCACGAATTCACAGACACTAGCGCCACCTGCCGGCCAGAAGCCACACTTAACACGGTTTTATAGACACTAGCGCCCTCTGCCGGCCAGAAGACAAACTAAACACGGTTTTATAGACACTAGCGCCACCTGCCGGCCAGAAGCCACACTTAACACGGTTTTATAGACACTAGCGCCCTCTGCCGGCCAGGCGCCAAACTTGACACGGTTTTTTTTTTTCGATGTTATTACTATTTCATACAACTTTTATATGTTACACCTCGACAAGTTCTTATATCCTACCGGCCAGAAGAAAAACTAAACACGGTTTTATAGACACTAGCGCCACCTGCCGGCAAGAAGACAAACTAAACACGGTTTTATAGACACTAGCGCCCTCTGCCGGCCTGAAGCCACGCTTAACACGGTTTTATACACACTAGCGCCACCTGCCGGCCAGAAGACAAACTAAACACGGTTTTATAGACACTAGCGCCCTCTGCCAGCCAGACGCCAAACTTGACACGAATTTACAGACACTAGCGCCCTCTGCCGGCCAGAAGACAAACTAAACACGGTTTTATAGACACTAGCGCCCTCTGCCGGCCAGACGCCAAACTTGACACGAATTTACAGACACTAGCGCCACCTGCCGGCCAGAAGCCACACTTAACACGGTTTTATAGACACTAGCGCCCTCTGCCGGCCAGGCGCCAAACTTGCACGAATTCACAGACACTAGCGCCACCTGCCGGCCAGAAGCCACACTTAACACGGTTTTATAGACACTAGCGCCCTCTGCCGGCCAGAAGACAAACTAAACACGGTTTTATAGACACTAGCGCCCTCTGCCGGCCAGGCGCCAAACTTGACACGAATTTACAGACACTAGCGCCACCTGCCGGCCAGAAGCCACACTTAACACGGTTTTATAGACACTAGCGCCCTCTGCCGGCCAGACGCCAAACTTGACACGAATTTACAGACACTAGCGCCCTCTACCGGCCAGAAGCCACACTTAACACGGTTTTATAGACACTAGTGCCCTCTACCGGCCAGACGCCAAACTTGCACGAATTCACAGACACTAGCGCCACCTGCCGGCCAGAAGCCACACTTAACACGGTTTTATAGACACTAGCGCCCTCTGCCGGCCAGAAGACAAACTAAACACGGTTTTATAGACACTAGCGCCCTCTGCCGGCCAGGCGCCAAACTTGACACGAATTTACAGACACTAGCGCCACCTGCCGGCCAGAAGCCACACTTAACACGGTTTTATAGACACTAGCGCCCTCTGCCGGCCAGGCGCCAAACTTGACACGAATTTACAGACACTAGCGCCCTCTGCCGGCCAGAAGCCACACTTAACACGGTTTTATAGACACTAGTGCCCTCTACCGGCCAGACGCCAAACTTGACACGAATTTACAGACACTAGCGCCACCTGCCGGCCAGAAGCCACACTTAACACGGTTTTATAGACACTAGCGCCCTCTGCCGGCCAGGCGCCAAACTTGACACGGTTTTTTTTTTTCGATGTTATTACTATTTCATACAACTTTTATATGTTACACCTCGACAAGTTCTTATATCCTACCGGCCAGAAGAAAAACTAAACACGGTTTTATAGACACTAGCGCCACCTGCCGGCAAGAAGACAAACTAAACACGGTTTTATAGACACTAGCGCCCTCTGCCGGCCTGAAGCCACGCTTAACACGGTTTTATACACACTAGCGCCACCTGCCGGCCAGAAGACAAACTAAACACGGTTTTATAGACACTAGCGCCCTCTGCCAGCCAGACGCCAAACTTGACACGAATTTACAGACACTAGCGCCCTCTGCCGGCCAGAAGACAAACTAAACACGGTTTTATAGACACTAGCGCCCTCTGCCGGCCAGACGCCAAACTTGACACGAATTTACAGACACTAGCGCCACCTGCCGGCCAGAAGCCACACTTAACACGGTTTTATAGACACTAGCGCCCTCTGCCGGCCAGAAGACAAACTAAACACGGTTTTATAGACACTAGCGCCCTCTGCCGGCCAGGCGCCAAACTTGACACGAATTTACAGACACTAGCGCCACCTGCCGGCCAGAAGCCACACTTAACACGGTTTTATAGACACTAGCGCCCTCTGCCGGCCAGACGCCAAACTTGACACGAATTTACAGACACTAGCGCCCTCTGCCGGCCAGAAGCCACACTTAACACGGTTTTATAGACACTAGTGCCCTCTACCGGCCAGACGCCAAACTTGACACGAATTTACAGACACTAGCGCCACCTGCCGGCCAGAAGCCACACTTAACACGGTTTTATAGACACTAGCGCCCTCTGCCGGCCAGACGCCAAACTTGACACGGTTTTTTTTTTTCGATGTTATTACTATTTCATACAACTTTTATATGTTACACCTCGACAAGTTCTTATATCCTACCGGCCAGAAGAAAAACTAAACACGGTTTTATAGACACTAGCGCCACCTGCCGGCAAGAAGACAAACTAAACACGGTTTTATAGACACTAGCGCCCTCTGCCGGCCTGAAGCCACGCTTAACACGGTTTTATACACACTAGCGCCACCTGCCGGCCAGAAGACAAACTAAACACGGTTTTATAGACACTAGCGCCCTCTGCCAGCCAGACGCCAAACTTGACACGAATTTACAGACACTAGCGCCCTCTGCCGGCCAGAAGACAAACTAAACACGGTTTTATAGACACTAGCGCCCTCTGCCGGCCAGACGCCAAACTTGACACGAATTTACAGACACTAGCGCCACCTGCCGGCCAGAAGCCACACTTAACACGGTTTTATAGACACTAGCGCCCTCTGCCGGCCAGGCGCCAAACTTGCACGAATTCACAGACACTAGCGCCACCTGCCGGCCAGAAGCCACACTTAACACGGTTTTATAGACACTAGCGCCCTCTGCCGGCCAGAAGACAAACTAAACACGGTTTTATAGACACTAGCGCCACCTGCCGGCCAGAAGCCACACTTAACACGGTTTTATAGACACTAGCGTCCTCTGCCGGCCAGGCGCCAAACTTGACACGGTTTTTTTTTTTCGATGTTATTACTATTTCATACAACTTTTATATGTTACACCTCGACAAGTTCTTATATCCTACCGGCCAGAAGAAAAACTAAACACGGTTTTATAGACACTAGCGCCACCTGCCGGCAAGAAGACAAACTAAACACGGTTTTATAGACACTAGCGCCCTCTGCCGGCCTGAAGCCACGCTTAACACGGTTTTATACACACTAGCGCCACCTGCCGGCCAGAAGACAAACTAAACACGGTTTTATAGACACTAGCGCCCTCTGCCAGCCAGACGCCAAACTTGACACGAATTTACAGACACTAGCGCCCTCTGCCGGCCAGAAGACAAACTAAACACGGTTTTATAGACACTAGCGCCCTCTGCCGGCCAGACGCCAAACTTGACACGAATTTACAGACACTAGCGCCCTCTGCCGGCCAGAAGACAAACTAAACACGGTTTTATAGACACTAGCGCCCTCTGCCGGCCAGGCGCCAAACTTGCACGAATTCACAGACACTAGCGCCACCTGCCGGCCAGAAGCCACACTTAACACGGTTTTATAGACACTAGCGCCCTCTGCCGGCCAGAAGACAAACTAAACACGGTTTTATAGACACTAGCGCCACCTGCCGGCCAGAAGCCACACTTAACACGGTTTTATAGACACTAGCGCCCTCTGCCGGCCAGGCGCCAAACTTGACACGGTTTTTTTTTTTCGATGTTATTACTATTTCATACAACTTTTATATGTTACACCTCGACAAGTTCTTATATCCTACCGGCCAGAAGAAAAACTAAACACGGTTTTATAGACACTAGCGCCACCTGCCGGCAAGAAGACAAACTAAACACGGTTTTATAGACACTAGCGCCCTCTGCCGGCCTGAAGCCACGCTTAACACGGTTTTATACACACTAGCGCCACCTGCCGGCCAGAAGACAAACTAAACACGGTTTTATAGACACTAGCGCCCTCTGCCAGCCAGACGCCAAACTTGACACGAATTTACAGACACTAGCGCCCTCTGCCGGCCAGAAGACAAACTAAACACGGTTTTATAGACACTAGCGCCCTCTGCCGGCCAGACTCCAAACTTGACACGAATTTACAGACACTAGCGCCACCTGCCGGCCAGAAGCCACACTTAACACGGTTTTATAGACACTAGCGCCCTCTGCCGGCCAGAAGACAAACTAAACACGGTTTTATAGACACTAGCGCCCTCTGCCGGCCAGGCGCCAAACTTGACACGAATTTACAGACACTAGCGCCACCTGCCGGCCAGAAGCCACACTTAACACGGTTTTATAGACACTAGCGCCCTCTGCCGGCCAGGCGCCAAACTTGACACGAATTTACAGACACTAGCGCCCTCTGCCGGCCAGAAGCCACACTTAACACGGTTTTATAGACACTAGTGCCCTCTACCGGCCAGACGCCAAACTTGACACGAATTTACAGACACTAGCGCCACCTGCCGGCCAGAAGCCACACTTAACACGGTTTTATAGACACTAGCGCCCTCTGCCGGCCAGGCGCCAAACTTGACACGGTTTTTTTTTTTCGATGTTATTACTATTTCATACAACTTTTATATGTTACACCTCGACAAGTTCTTATATCCTACCGGCCAGAAGAAAAACTAAACACGGTTTTATAG
>NW_026614306.1:0-97203 GCF_026230105.1 Diorhabda sublineata | reverse complement strand
TGGCCTTTGAGGTCAACTGTCACTTTGTAATAATTGAAAATTTTCAAAGTCTATC
Source organism: Diorhabda sublineata (assembly GCF_026230105.1). Lineage (NCBI taxonomy): Eukaryota > Metazoa > Arthropoda > Insecta > Coleoptera > Chrysomelidae > Diorhabda > Diorhabda sublineata. The sequence continues at coordinate 97,148 of NW_026614306.1, read as the reverse complement.
TTCCTAATTTGAAGTCGCATTTTAACATTTCTCATATATTCGAGTGAGTTGCATCTAACTTTGTCAGATATCATCGAATAACATCCATTGAAGCCCATTGAGGTCAACTGTCACTTTGTAATAATTGAAAATTTTCAAAGTCTATCTTCCTAATTTGAAGTCGTATTTCAACATTTCTCATATATTCGAGTGAGTTTGCATCTAACTTTGTCAGATATCATCGAATAACATCGATTGAAGCCTTTTGAGGTCAACTGTCACTTTGTAATAATTGAAAAATTTTCAAAGTCTATCTTCCTAATTTGAAGTCGCATTTCAACATTTCTCATATATTCGAGTGAGTTTGCATCTAACTTTGTCAGATATCATCGAATAACATCGATTGAAGCCCTTTGAGGTCAACTGTCACTTTGTAATAATTGAAAAATTTTCAAAGTCTATCTTCCTAATTTGAAGTCGCATTTCAACATTTCTCATATATTCGAGTGAGTTTGCATCTAACTTTGTCAGATATCATCGAATAACATCGATTGAAGCCCTTTGAGGTCAACTGTCACTTTGTAATAATTGAAAATTTTTCAAAGTCTATCTTCCTAATTTGAGAGTCGCATTTTCAACATTTCTCATATATTCGAGTGAGTTTGCATCTAACTTTGTCAGATATCATCGAATAACATCCATTGAAGCCCATTGAGGTCAACTGTCACTTTTGTAATAATTGAAAATTTTCAAAGTCTATCTTCCTAATTTGAAGTCGAATTTCAACATTTCTCATATATTTGAGTGAGTTTGCATCTAACTTTGTCAGATATCATCGAATAACATCCATTGAAGCCCATTGAGGTCAACTGTCACTTTGTAATAATTGAAAATTTTCAAAGTTTATCTTCCTAATTTGAAGTCGAATTTCAACATTTCTCATATATTTGAGTGAGTTTGCATCTATCTTTGTCAGATATCATCGAATAACATCGATTGAAGCCTTTTGAGGTCAACTGTCACTTTGTAATAATTGAAAATTTTCAAAGTCTATCTTCCTAATTTGAAGTCGCATTTCAACATTTCTCATATATTTGAAAGAGTTTGCATCTAACTTTGTCAGATATCATCGAATAACATCGATTGAAGCCCTTTGAGGTCAACTGTCACTTTGTAATAATTGAAAATTTTCAAAGTCTATCTTCCTAATTTGAAGTCGCATTTTAACATTTCTCATATATTCGAGTGAGTTGCATCTAACTTTGTCAGATATCATCGAATAACATCCATTGAAGCCCATTGAGGTCAACTGTCACTTTGTAATAATTGAAAATTTTCAAAGTCTATCTTCCTAATTTGAAGTCGTATTTCAACATTTTCTCATATATTCGAGTGAGTTTGCATCTAACTTTGTCGGATATCATCGAATAACATCCATTGAAGCCCATTGAGGTCAACTGTCACTTTGTAATAATTGAAAATTTTTCAAAGTCTATCTTCCTAATTTGAAGTCGCATTTCAACATTTCTCATATATTCGAGTGAGTTTGCATCTAACTTTGTCAGATATCATCGAATAACATCGATTGAAGCCCTTTGAGGTCAACTGTCACTTTGTAATAATTGAAAATTTTCTAAGTCTATCTTCCTAATTTGAAGTCGCATTTCAACATTTCTCATATATTCGAGTGAGTTTGCATCTAACTTTGTCAGATATCATCGAATAACATCGATTGAAGCCCTTTGAGGTCAACTGTCACTTTGTAATAATTGAAAATTTTTCAAAGTCTATCTTCCTAATTTGAAGTCGCATTTCAACATTTTCTCATATATTCGAGTGAGTTTTGCATCTAACTTTGTCAGATATCATCGAATAACATCCATTGAAGCCCATTGAGGTCAACTGTCACTTTGTAATAATTGAAAATTTTCAAAGTCTATCTTCCTAATTTGAAGTCGCATTTCAACATTTCTCATATATTCGAGTGAGTTTGCATCTAACTTTGTCAGATATCATCGAATAACATCGATTGAAGCCCATTGAGGTCAACTGTCACTTTGTAATAATTGAAAATTTTCAAAGTCTATCTTCCTAATTTGAAGTCGAATTTCAACATTTCTCATATATTTGAGTGAATTTGCATCTAACTTTGTCAGATATCATCGAATAACATCGATTGAAGCCCTTTGAGGTCAACTGTCACTTTGTAATAATTGAAAATTTTTCAAAGTCTATCTTCCTAATTTGAAGTCGCATTTTAACATTTCTCATATATTCGAGTGAGTTGCATCTAACTTTGTCAGATATTATCGAATAACATCCATTGAAGCCCATTGAGGTCAACTGTCACTTTGTAATAATTGAAAATTTTCAAAGTCTATCTTCCTAATTTGAAGTCGTATTTCAACATTTCTCATATATTCGATGAGTTTGCATCTAACTTTGTCGGATATCATCGGAATAACATCCATTGAAGCCCATTGAGGTCAACTGTCACTTTGTAATAATTGAAAATTTTCAAAAGTCTATCTTCCTAATTTTAGTCGCATTTCAACATTTCTCATATATTCGAGTGAGTTTGCATCTAACTTTGTCAGATATCATCGAATAACATCGATTGAAGCCCTTTGAGGTCAACTGTCACTTTGTAATAATTGAAAATTTTCAAAGTCTATCTTCCTAATTTGAAGTCGCATTTTAACATTTCTCATATATTCGAGTGAGTTGCATCTAACTTTGTCAGATATTATCGAATAACATCCATTGAAGCCCATTGAGGTCAACTGTCACTTTGTAATAATTGAAAATTTTCAAAGTCTATCTTCCTAATTTGAAGTCGTATTTCAACATTTCTCATATATTCGAGTGAGTTTGCATCTAACTTTGTCGGATATCATCGAATAACATCCATTGAAGCCCATTGAGGTCAACTGTCACTTTGTAATAATTGAAAATTTTCAAAGTCTATCTTCCTAATTTTAGTCGCATTTCAACATTTCTCATATATTCGAGTGAGTTTGCATCTAACTTTGTCAGATATCATCGAATAACATCCATTGAAGCCCATTGAGGTCAACTGTCACTTTGTAATAATTGAAAATTTTCATAGTCTATCTCCTAATTTGAAGTCGAATTTCAACATTTCTCATATATTTGAAAGAGTTTGCATCTAACTTTGTCAGATATCATCGAATAACATCGATTGAAGCCCTTTGAGGTCAACTGTCACTTTGTAATAATTGAAAATTTTCAAAGTCTATCTTCCTAATTTGAAGTCGCATTTCAACATTTCTCATATATTCGAGTGAGTTTGCATCTAACTTTGTCAGATATCATCGAATAACATCCATTGAAGCCCATTGAGGTCAACTGTCACTTTGTAATAATTGAAAATTTTCAAAGTCTATCTTCCTAATTTGAAGTCGAATTTCAACGTTTCTCATATATTTGAGTGAGTTTGCATCTAACTTTGTCAGATATCATCGAATAACATCCATTGAAGCCCATTGAGGTCAACTGTCACTTTGTAATAATTGAAAATTTTCAAAGTCTATCTCCTAATTTGAAGTCGAATTTCAACATTTCTCATATATTTGAAAGAGTTTGCATCTAACTTTGTCAGATATCATCGAATAACATCGATTGAAGCCCTTTGAGGTCAACTGTCACTTTGTAATAATTGAAAATTTTCAAAGTCTATCTTCCTAATTTGAAGTCGCATTTTAACATTTCTCATATATTCGAGTGAGTTGCATCTAACTTTGTCAGATATCATCGAATAACATCCATTGAAGCCCATTGAGGTCAACTGTCACTTTGTAATAATTGAAAATTTTCAAAGTCTATCTTCCTAATTTGAAGTCGTATTTCAACATTTCTCATATATTCGAGTGAGTTTGCATCTATCTTTGTCAGATATCATCGAATAACATCGATTGAAGCCTTTTGAGGTCAACTGTCACTTTGTAATAATTGAAAATTTTCAAAGTCTATCTTCCTAATTTGAAGTCGCATTTCAACATTTCTCATATATTCGAGTGAGTTTGCATCTAACTTTGTCAGATATCATCGAATAACATCGATTGAAGCCCTTTGAGGTCAACTGTCACTTTGTAATAATTGAAAATTTTCAAAGTCTATCTTCCTAATTTGAAGTCGCATTTCAACATTTCTCATATATTCGAGTGAGTTTGCATCTAACTTTGTCAGATATCATCGAATAACATCGATTGAAGCCCTTTGAGGTCAACTGTCACTTTGTAATAATTGAAAATTTTCAAAGTCTATCTTCCTAATTTGAAGTCGCATTTCAACATTTCTCATATATTCGAGTGAGTTTGCATCTAACTTTGTCAGATATCATCGAATAACATCCATTGAAGCCCATTGAGGTCAACTGTCACTTTGTAATAATTGAAAATTTTCAAAGTCTATCTTCCTAATTTGAAGTCGAATTTCAACATTTCTCATATATTTGAGTGAGTTTGCATCTAACTTTGTCAGATATCATCGAATAACATCCATTGAAGCCCATTGAGGTCAACTGTCACTTTGTAATAATTGAAAATTTTCAAAGTTTATCTTCCTAATTTGAAGTCGAATTTCAACATTTCTCATATATTTGAGTGAGTTTGCATCTATCTTTGTCAGATATCATCGAATAACATCGATTGAAGCCTTTTGAGGTCAACTGTCACTTTGTAATAATTGAAAATTTTCAAAGTCTATCTTCCTAATTTGAAGTCGCATTTCAACATTTCTCATATATTTGAAAGAGTTTGCATCTAACTTTGTCAGATATCATCGAATAACATCGATTGAAGCCCTTTGAGGTCAACTGTCACTTTGTAATAATTGAAAATTTTCAAAGTCTATCTTCCTAATTTGAAGTCGCATTTTAACATTTCTCATATATTCGAGTGAGTTGCATCTAACTTTGTCAGATATCATCGAATAACATCCATTGAAGCCCATTGAGGTCAACTGTCACTTTGTAATAATTGAAAATTTTCAAAGTCTATCTTCCTAATTTGAAGTCGTATTTCAACATTTCTCATATATTCGAGTGAGTTTGCATCTAACTTTGTCGGATATCATCGAATAACATCCATTGAAGCCCATTGAGGTCAACTGTCACTTTGTAATAATTGAAAATTTTCAAAGTCTATCTTCCTAATTTGAAGTCGCATTTCAACATTTCTCATATATTCGAGTGAGTTTGCATCTAACTTTGTCAGATATCATCGAATAACATCGATTGAAGCCCTTTGAGGTCAACTGTCACTTTGTAATAATTGAAAATTTTCTAAGTCTATCTTCCTAATTTGAAGTCGCATTTCAACATTTCTCATATATTCGAGTGAGTTTGCATCTAACTTTGTCAGATATCATCGAATAACATCGATTGAAGCCCTTTGAGGTCAACTGTCACTTTGTAATAATTGAAAATTTTCAAAGTCTATCTTCCTAATTTGAAGTCGCATTTCAACATTTCTCATATATTCGAGTGAGTTTGCATCTAACTTTGTCAGATATCATCGAATAACATCCATTGAAGCCCATTGAGGTCAACTGTCACTTTGTAATAATTGAAAATTTTCAAAGTCTATCTTCCTAATTTGAAGTCGTATTTCAACATTTCTCATATATTCGAGTGAGTTTGCATCTAACTTTGTCGGATATCATCGAATAACATCCATTGAAGCCCATTGAGGTCAACTGTCACTTTGTAATAATTGAAAATTTTCAAAGTCTATCTTCCTAATTTTAGTCGCATTTCAACATTTCTCATATATTCGAGTGAGTTTGCATCTAACTTTGTCAGATATCATCGAATAACATCCATTGAAGCCCATTGAGGTCAACTGTCACTTTGTAATAATTGAAAATTTTCATAGTCTATCTCCTAATTTGAAGTCGAATTTCAACATTTCTCATATATTTGAAAGAGTTTGCATCTAACTTTGTCAGATATCATCGAATAACATCGATTGAAGCCCTTTGAGGTCAACTGTCACTTTGTAATAATTGAAAATTTTCAAAGTCTATCTTCCTAATTTGAAGTCGCATTTCAACATTTCTCATATATTCGAGTGAGTTTGCATCTAACTTTGTCAGATATCATCGAATAACATCCATTGAAGCCCATTGAGGTCAACTGTCACTTTGTAATAATTGAAAATTTTCAAAGTCTATCTTCCTAATTTGAAGTCGAATTTCAACGTTTCTCATATATTTGAGTGAGTTTGCATCTAACTTTGTCAGATATCATCGAATAACATCCATTGAAGCCCATTGAGGTCAACTGTCACTTTGTAATAATTGAAAATTTTCAAAGTCTATCTCCTAATTTGAAGTCGAATTTCAACATTTCTCATATATTTGAAAGAGTTTGCATCTAACTTTGTCAGATATCATCGAATAACATCGATTGAAGCCCTTTGAGGTCAACTGTCACTTTGTAATAATTGAAAATTTTCAAAGTCTATCTTCCTAATTTGAAGTCGCATTTTAACATTTCTCATATATTCGAGTGAGTTGCATCTAACTTTGTCAGATATCATCGAATAACATCCATTGAAGCCCATTGAGGTCAACTGTCACTTTGTAATAATTGAAAATTTTCAAAGTCTATCTTCCTAATTTGAAGTCGTATTTCAACATTTCTCATATATTCGAGTGAGTTTGCATCTATCTTTGTCAGATATCATCGAATAACATCGATTGAAGCCTTTTGAGGTCAACTGTCACTTTGTAATAATTGAAAATTTTCAAAGTCTATCTTCCTAATTTGAAGTCGCATTTCAACATTTCTCATATATTCGAGTGAGTTTGCATCTAACTTTGTCAGATATCATCGAATAACATCGATTGAAGCCCTTTGAGGTCAACTGTCACTTTGTAATAATTGAAAATTTTCAAAGTCTATCTTCCTAATTTGAAGTCGCATTTCAACATTTCTCATATATTCGAGTGAGTTTGCATCTAACTTTGTCAGATATCATCGAATAACATCGATTGAAGCCCTTTGAGGTCAACTGTCACTTTGTAATAATTGAAAATTTTCAAAGTCTATCTTCCTAATTTGAAGTCGCATTTCAACATTTCTCATATATTCGAGTGAGTTTGCATCTAACTTTGTCAGATATCATCGAATAACATCCATTGAAGCCCATTGAGGTCAACTGTCACTTTGTAATAATTGAAAATTTTCAAAGTCTATCTTCCTAATTTGAAGTCGAATTTCAACATTTCTCATATATTTGAGTGAGTTTGCATCTAACTTTGTCAGATATCATCGAATAACATCCATTGAAGCCCATTGAGGTCAACTGTCACTTTGTAATAATTGAAAATTTTCAAAGTTTATCTTCCTAATTTGAAGTCGAATTTCAACATTTCTCATATATTTGAGTGAGTTTGCATCTATCTTTGTCAGATATCATCGAATAACATCGATTGAAGCCTTTTGAGGTCAACTGTCACTTTGTAATAATTGAAAATTTTCAAAGTCTATCTTCCTAATTTGAAGTCGCATTTCAACATTTCTCATATATTTGAAAGAGTTTGCATCTAACTTTGTCAGATATCATCGAATAACATCGATTGAAGCCCTTTGAGGTCAACTGTCACTTTGTAATAATTGAAAATTTTCAAAGTCTATCTTCCTAATTTGAAGTCGCATTTTAACATTTCTCATATATTCGAGTGAGTTGCATCTAACTTTGTCAGATATCATCGAATAACATCCATTGAAGCCCATTGAGGTCAACTGTCACTTTGTAATAATTGAAAATTTTCAAAGTCTATCTTCCTAATTTGAAGTCGTATTTCAACATTTCTCATATATTCGAGTGAGTTTGCATCTAACTTTGTCGGATATCATCGAATAACATCCATTGAAGCCCATTGAGGTCAACTGTCACTTTGTAATAATTGAAAATTTTCAAAGTCTATCTTCCTAATTTGAAGTCGCATTTCAACATTTCTCATATATTCGAGTGAGTTTGCATCTAACTTTGTCAGATATCATCGAATAACATCGATTGAAGCCCTTTGAGGTCAACTGTCACTTTGTAATAATTGAAAATTTTCTAAGTCTATCTTCCTAATTTGAAGTCGCATTTCAACATTTCTCATATATTCGAGTGAGTTTGCATCTAACTTTGTCAGATATCATCGAATAACATCGATTGAAGCCCTTTGAGGTCAACTGTCACTTTGTAATAATTGAAAATTTTCAAAGTCTATCTTCCTAATTTGAAGTCGCATTTCAACATTTCTCATATATTCGAGTGAGTTTGCATCTAACTTTGTCAGATATCATCGAATAACATCCATTGAAGCCCATTGAGGTCAACTGTCACTTTGTAATAATTGAAAATTTTCAAAGTCTATCTTCCTAATTTGAAGTCGAATTTCAACATTTCTCATATATTTGAGTGAGTTTGCATCTAACTTTGTCAGATATCATCGAATAACATCCATTGAAGCCCATTGAGGTCAACTGTCACTTTGTAATAATTGAAAATTTTCAAAGTTTATCTTCCTAATTTGAAGTCGAATTTCAACATTTCTCATATATTTGAGTGAGTTTGCATCTATCTTTGTCAGATATCATCGAATAACATCGATTGAAGCCTTTTGAGGTCAACTGTCACTTTGTAATAATTGAAAATTTTCAAAGTCTATCTTCCTAATTTGAAGTCGCATTTCAACATTTCTCATATATTCGAGTGAGTTTGCATCTAACTTTGTCAGATATCATCGAATAACATCGATTGAAGCCCTTTGAGGTCAACTGTCACTTTGTAATAATTGAAAATTTTCAAAGTCTATCTTCCTAATTTGAAGTCGAATTTCAACATTTCTCATATATTTGAGTGAGTTTGCATCTAACTTTGTCAGATATCATCGAATAACATCGATTGAAGCCCTTTGAGGTCAACTGTCACTTTGTAATAATTGAAAATTTTCAAAGTCTATCTTCCTAATTTGAAGTCGCATTTCAACATTTCTCATATATTCGAGTGAGTTTGCATCTAACTTTGTCAGATATCATCGAATAACATCGATTGAAGCCCTTTGAGGTCAACTGTCACTTTGTAATAATTGAAAATTTTCAAAGTCAATCTTCCTAATTTGAAGTCGCATTTCAACATTTCTCATATATTCGAGTGAGTTTGCATCTAACTTTGTCAGATATCATCGAATAACATCCATTGAAGCCCATTGAGGTCAACTGTCACTTTGTAATAATTGAAAATTTTCAAAGTCTATCTTCCTAATTTGAAGTCGCATTTCAACATTTCTCATATATTTGAGTGAGTTTGCATCTAACTTTGTCAGATATCATCGAATAACATCCATTGAAGCCCATTGAGGTCAACTGTCACTTTGTAATAATTGAAAATTTTCAAAGTCTATCTTCCTAATTTGAAGTCGCATTTCAACATTTCTCATATATTCGAGTGAGTTTGCATCTAACTTTGTCAGATATCATCGAATAACATCGATTGAAGCCCATTGAGGTCAACTGTCACTTTGTAATAATTGAAAATTTTCAAAGTCTATCTTCCTAATTTGAAGTCGAATTTCAACATTTCTCATATATTTGAGTGAATTTGCATCTAACTTTGTCAGATATCATCGAATAACATCGATTGAAGCCCTTTGAGGTCAACTGTCACTTTGTAATAATTGAAAATTTTCAAAGTCTATCTTCCTAATTTGAAGTCGCATTTCAACATTTCTCATATATTCGAGTGAGTTTGCATCTAACTTTGTCAGATATCATCGAATAACATCCATTGAAGCCCATTGAGGTCAACTGTCACTTTGTAATAATTGAAAATTTTCAAAGTCTATCTTCCTAATTTGAAGTCGAATTTCAACATTTCTCATATATTTGAGTGAGTTTGCATCTAACTTTGTCAGATATCATCGAATAACATCCATTGAAGCCCATTGAGGTCAACTGTCACTTTGTAATAATTGAAAATTTTCAAAGTTTATCTTCCTAATTTGAAGTCGAATTTCAACATTTCTCATATATTTGAGTGAGTTTGCATCTATCTTTGTCAGATATCATCGAATAACATCGATTGAAGCCTTTTGAGGTCAACTGTCACTTTGTAATAATTGAAAATTTTCAAAGTCTATCTTCCTAATTTGAAGTCGCATTTCAACATTTCTCATATATTCGAGTGAGTTTGCATCTAACTTTGTCAGATATCATCGAATAACATCGATTGAAGCCCTTTGAGGTCAACTGTCACTTTGTAATAATTGAAAATTTTCAAAGTCTATCTTCCTAATTTGAAGTCGAATTTCAACATTTCTCATATATTTGAGTGAGTTTGCATCTAACTTTGTCAGATATCATCGAATAACATCGATTGAAGCCCTTTGAGGTCAACTGTCACTTTGTAATAATTGAAAATTTTCAAAGTCTATCTTCCTAATTTGAAGTCGCATTTCAACATTTCTCATATATTCGAGTGAGTTTGCATCTAACTTTGTCAGATATCATCGAATAACATCGATTGAAGCCCTTTGAGGTCAACTGTCACTTTGTAATAATTGAAAATTTTCAAAGTCAATCTTCCTAATTTGAAGTCGCATTTCAACATTTCTCATATATTCGAGTGAGTTTGCATCTAACTTTGTCAGATATCATCGAATAACATCCATTGAAGCCCATTGAGGTCAACTGTCACTTTGTAATAATTGAAAATTTTCAAAGTCTATCTTCCTAATTTGAAGTCGCATTTCAACATTTCTCATATATTTGAGTGAGTTTGCATCTAACTTTGTCAGATATCATCGAATAACATCCATTGAAGCCCATTGAGGTCAACTGTCACTTTGTAATAATTGAAAATTTTCAAAGTCTATCTTCCTAATTTGAAGTCGCATTTCAACATTTCTCATATATTCGAGTGAGTTTGCATCTAACTTTGTCAGATATCATCGAATAACATCGATTGAAGCCCATTGAGGTCAACTGTCACTTTGTAATAATTGAAAATTTTCAAAGTCTATCTTCCTAATTTGAAGTCGAATTTCAACATTTCTCATATATTTGAGTGAATTTGCATCTAACTTTGTCAGATATCATCGAATAACATCGATTGAAGCCCTTTGAGGTCAACTGTCACTTTGTAATAATTGAAAATTTTCAAAGTCTATCTTCCTAATTTGAAGTCGCATTTCAACATTTCTCATATATTCGAGTGAGTTTGCATCTAACTTTGTCAGATATCATCGAATAACATCCATTGAAGCCCATTGAGGTCAACTGTCACTTTGTAATAATTGAAAATTTTCAAAGTCTATCTTCCTAATTTGAAGTCGAATTTCAACATTTCTCATATATTTGAGTGAGTTTGCATCTAACTTTGTCAGATATCATCGAATAACATCCATTGAAGCCCATTGAGGTCAACTGTCACTTTGTAATAATTGAAAATTTTCAAAGTTTATCTTCCTAATTTGAAGTCGAATTTCAACATTTCTCATATATTTGAGTGAGTTTGCATCTATCTTTGTCAGATATCATCGAATAACATCGATTGAAGCCTTTTGAGGTCAACTGTCACTTTGTAATAATTGAAAATTTTCAAAGTCTATCTTCCTAATTTGAAGTCGCATTTCAACATTTCTCATATATTCGAGTGAGTTTGCATCTAACTTTGTCAGATATCATCGAATAACATCGATTGAAGCCCTTTGAGGTCAACTGTCACTTTGTAATAATTGAAAATTTTCAAAGTCTATCTTCCTAATTTGAAGTCGAATTTCAACATTTCTCATATATTTGAGTGAGTTTGCATCTAACTTTGTCAGATATCATCGAATAACATCGATTGAAGCCCTTTGAGGTCAACTGTCACTTTGTAATAATTGAAAATTTTCAAAGTCTATCTTCCTAATTTGAAGTCGCATTTCAACATTTCTCATATATTCGAGTGAGTTTGCATCTAACTTTGTCAGATATCATCGAATAACATCGATTGAAGCCCTTTGAGGTCAACTGTCACTTTGTAATAATTGAAAATTTTCAAAGTCAATCTTCCTAATTTGAAGTCGCATTTCAACATTTCTCATATATTCGAGTGAGTTTGCATCTAACTTTGTCAGATATCATCGAATAACATCCATTGAAGCCCATTGAGGTCAACTGTCACTTTGTAATAATTGAAAATTTTCAAAGTCTATCTTCCTAATTTGAAGTCGCATTTCAACATTTCTCATATATTTGAGTGAGTTTGCATCTAACTTTGTCAGATATCATCGAATAACATCCATTGAAGCCCATTGAGGTCAACTGTCACTTTGTAATAATTGAAAATTTTCAAAGTCTATCTTCCTAATTTGAAGTCGCATTTCAACATTTCTCATATATTCGAGTGAGTTTGCATCTAACTTTGTCAGATATCATCGAATAACATCGATTGAAGCCCATTGAGGTCAACTGTCACTTTGTAATAATTGAAAATTTTCAAAGTCTATCTTCCTAATTTGAAGTCGAATTTCAACATTTCTCATATATTTGAGTGAATTTGCATCTAACTTTGTCAGATATCATCGAATAACATCGATTGAAGCCCTTTGAGGTCAACTGTCACTTTGTAATAATTGAAAATTTTCAAAGTCTATCTTCCTAATTTGAAGTCGCATTTTAACATTTCTCATATATTCGAGTGAGTTGCATCTAACTTTGTCAGATATTATCGAATAACATCCATTGAAGCCCATTGAGGTCAACTGTCACTTTGTAATAATTGAAAATTTTCAAAGTCTATCTTCCTAATTTGAAGTCGTATTTCAACATTTCTCATATATTCGAGTGAGTTTGCATCTAACTTTGTCGGATATCATCGAATAACATCCATTGAAGCCCATTGAGGTCAACTGTCACTTTGTAATAATTGAAAATTTTCAAAGTCTATCTTCCTAATTTTAGTCGCATTTCAACATTTCTCATATATTCGAGTGAGTTTGCATCTAACTTTGTCAGATATCATCGAATAACATCCATTGAAGCCCATTGAGGTCATCTGTCACTTTGTAATAATTGAAAATTTTCAAAGTCTATCTCCTAATTTGAAGTCGAATTTCAACATTTCTCATATATTTGAAAGAGTTTGCATCTAACTTTGTCAGATATCATCGAATAACATCGATTGAAGCCCTTTGAGGTCAACTGTCACTTTGTAATAATTGAAAATTTTCAAAGTCTATCTTCCTAATTTGAAGTCGCATTTTAACATTTCTCATATATTCGAGTGAGTTGCATCTAACTTTGTCAGATATCATCGAATAACATCCATTGAAGCCCATTGAGGTCAACTGTCACTTTGTAATAATTGAAAATTTTCAAAGTCTATCTTCCTAATTTGAAGTCGTATTTCAACATTTCTCATATATTCGAGTGAGTTTGCATCTAACTTTGTCGGATATCATCGAATAACATCCATTGAAGCCCATTGAGGTCAACTGTCACTTTGTAATAATTGAAAATTTTCAAAGTCTATCTTCCTAATTTGAAGTCGCATTTCAACATTTCTCATATATTCGAGTGAGTTTGCATCTAACTTTGTCAGATATCATCGAATAACATCCATTGAAGCCCATTGAGGTCAACTGTCACTTTGTAATAATTGAAAATTTTCAAAGTCTATCTTCCTAATTTGAAGTCGCATTTCAACATTTCTCATATATTCGAGTGAGTTGCATCTAACTTTGTCAGATATCATCGAATAACATCCATTGAAGCCCATTGAGGTCAACTGTCACTTTGTAATAATTGAAAATTTTCAAAGTCCATCTTCCTAATTTGAAGTCGAATTCCAACATTTCTCATATATTTGAGTGAGTTTGCATCTAACTTTGTCAGATATCATCGAATAACATCCATTGAAGCCCATTGAGGTCAACTGTCACTTTGTAATAATTGAAAATTTTCAAAGTCTATCTCCTAATTTGAAGTCGAATTTCAACATTTCTCATATATTTGAAAGAGTTTGCATCTAACTTTGTCAGATATCATCGAATAACATCGATTGAACCCCTTTGAGGGTCAACTGTCACTTTGTAATAATTGAAAATTTTCAAAGTCTATCTTCCTAATTTGAAGTCGTATTTCAACATTTCTCATATATTCGAGTGAGTTTGCATCTAACTTTGTCGGATATCATCGAATAACATCCATTGAAGCCCATTGAGGTCAACTGTCACTTTGTAATAATTGAAAATTTTCAAAGTCTATCTTCCTAATTTTAGTCGCATTTCAACATTTCTCATATATTCGAGTGAGTTTGCATCTAACTTTGTCAGATATCATCGAATAACATCCATTGAAGCCCATTGAGGTCAACTGTCACTTTGTAATAATTGAAAATTTTCAAAGTCTATCTCCTAATTTGAAGTCGAATTTCAACATTTCTCATATATTTGAAAGAGTTTGCATCTAACTTTGTCAGATATCATCGAATAACATCGATTGAAGCCCTTTGAGGTCAACTGTCACTTTGTAATAATTGAAAATTTTCAAAGTCTATCTTCCTAATTTGAAGTCGCATTTCAACATTTCTCATATATTCGAGTGAGTTTGCATCTAACTTTGTCAGATATCATCGAATAACATCCATTGAAGCCCATTGAGGTCAACTGTCACTTTGTAATAATTGAAAATTTTCAAAGTCTATCTTCCTAATTTGAAGTCGAATTTCAACGTTTCTCATATATTCGAGTGAGTTTGCATCTAACTTTGTCAGATATCATCGAATAACATCCATTGAAGCCCATTGAGGTCAACTGTCACTTTGTAATAATTGAAAATTTTCAAAGTCTATCTTCCTAATTTGAAGTCGAATTTCAACATTTCTCATATATTTGAGTGAGTTTGCATCTAACTTTGTCAGATATCATCGAATAACATCCATTGAAGCCCATTGAGGTCAACTGTCACTTTGTAATAATTGAAAATTTTCAAAGTCTATCTTCCTAATTTGAAGTCGCATTTCAACATTTCTCATATATTCGAGTGAGTTTGCATCTAACTTTGTCAGATATCATCGAATAACATCGATTGAAGCCCATTGAGGTCAACTGTCACTTTGTAATAATTGAAAATTTTCAAAGTCTATCTTCCTAATTTGAAGTCGCATTTTAACATTTCTCATATATTCGAGTGAGTTGCATCTAACTTTGTCAGATATCATCGAATAACATCCATTGAAGCCCATTGAGGTCAACTGTCACTTTGTAATAATTGAAAATTTTCAAAGTCTATCTTCCTAATTTGAAGTCGCATTTCAACATTTCTCATATATTCGAGTGAGTTTGCATCTAACTTTGTCGGATATCATCGAATAACATCCATTGAAGCCCATTGAGGTCAACTGTCACTTTGTAATAATTGAAAATTTTCAAAGTCTATCTTCCTAATTTGAAGTCGTATTTCAACATTTCTCATATATTCGAGTGAGTTTGCATCTAACTTTGTCGGATATCATCGAATAACATCCATTGAAGCCCATTGAGGTCAACTGTCACTTTGTAATAATTGAAAAATTTCAAAGTCTATCTTCCTAATTTGAAGTCGCATTTCAACATTTCTCATATATTCGAGTGAGTTTGCATCTAACTTTGTCAGATATCATCGAATAACATCCATTGAAGCCCATTGAGGTCAACTGTCACTTTGTAATAATTGAAAATTTTCAAAGTCTATCTTCCTAATTTGAAGTCGCATTTCAACATTTTTCATATATTTGAGTGAGTTTGCATCTAACTTTGTCAGATATCATCGAATAACATCCATTGAAGCCCATTGAGGTCAACTGTCACTTTGTAATAATTGAAAATTTTCAAAGTCTATCTTCCTAATTTGAAGTCGAATTTCAACATTTCTCATATATTTGAGTGAGTTTGCATCTAACTTTGTCAGATATCATCGAATAACATCCATTGAAGCCCATTGAGGTCAACTGTCACTTTGTAATAATTGAAAATTTTCAAAGTCTATCTTCCTAATTTGAAGTCGCATTTCAACATTTCTCATATATTTGAGTGAGTTTGCATCTAACTTTGTCAGATATCATCGAATAACATCGATTGAAGCCCATTGAGGTCAACTGTCACTTTGTAATAATTGAAAATTTTCAAAGTCTATCTTCCTAATTTGAAGTCGAATTTCAACATTTCTCATATATTTGAGTGAGTTTGCATCTAACTTTGTCAGATATCATCGAATAACATCCATTGAAGCCCATTGAGGTCAACTGTCACTTTGTAATAATTGAAAATTTTCAAAGTCTATCTTCCTAATTTGAAGTCGAATTTCAACATTTCTCATATATTTGAGTGAGTTTGCATCTAACTTTGTCAGATATCATCGAATAACATCCATTGAAGCCCATTGAGGTCAACTGTCACTTTGTAATAATTGAAAATTTTCAAAGTCTATCTTCCTAATTTGAAGTCGAATTTCAACATTTCTCATATATTTGAGTGAGTTTGCATCTAACTTTGTCAGATATCATCGAATAACATCCATTGAAGCCCATTGAGGTCAACTGTCACTTTGTAATAATTGAAAATTTTCAAAGTCTATCTTCCTAATTTGAAGTCGCATTTTAACATTTCTCATATATTCGAGTGAGTTGCATCTAACTTTGTCAGATATCATCGAATAACATCCATTGAAGCCCATTGAGGTCAACTGTCACTTTGTAATAATTGAAAATTTTCAAAGTCTATCTTCCTAATTTGAAGTCGCATTTCAACATTTCTCATATATTCGAGTGAGTTTGCATCTAACTTTGTCGGATATCATCGAATAACATCCATTGAAGCCCATTGAGGTCAACTGTCACTTTGTAATAATTGAAAATTTTCAAAGTCTATCTTCCTAATTTGAAGTCGTATTTCAACATTTCTCATATATTCGAGTGAGTTTGCATCTAACTTTGTCGGATATCATCGAATAACATCCATTGAAGCCCATTGAGGTCAACTGTCACTTTGTAATAATTGAAAAATTTCAAAGTCTATCTTCCTAATTTGAAGTCGCATTTTAACATTTCTCATATATTCGAGTGAGTTTGCATCTAACTTTGTCAGATATCATCGAATAACATCCATTGAAGCCCATTGAGGTCAACTGTCACTTTGTAATAATTGAAAATTTTCAAAGTCTATCTCCTAATTTGAAGTCGAATTTCAACATTTCTCATATATTTGAAAGAGTTTGCATCTAACTTTGTCAGATATCATCGAATAACATCGATTGAAGCCCTTTGAGGTCAACTGTCACTTTGTAATAATTGAAAATTTTCAAAGTCTATCTTCCTAATTTGAAGTCGTATTTCAACATTTCTCATATATTCGAGTGAGTTTGCATCTAACTTTGTCGGATATCATCGAATAACATCCATTGAAGCCCATTGAGGTCAACTGTCACTTTGTAATAATTGAAAAATTTCAAAGTCTATCTTCCTAATTTGAAGTCGCATTTCAACATTTCTCATATATTCGAGTGAGTTTGCATCTAACTTTGTCAGATATCATCGAATAACATCCATTGAAGCCCATTGAGGTCAACTGTCACTTTATAATAATTGAAAATTTTCAAAGTCTATCTTCCTAATTTGAAGTCGCATTTCAACATTTCTCATATATTCGAGTGAGTTTGCATCTAACTTTGTCAGATATCATCGAATAACATCCATTGAAGCCCATTGAGGTCAACTGTCACTTTGTAATAATTGAAAATTTTCAAAGTCTATCTTCCTAATTTGAAGTCGCATTTCAACATTTCTCATATATTTGAGTGAGTTTGCATCTAACTTTGTCAGATATCATCGAATAACATCGATTGAAGCCCATTGAGGTCAACTGTCACTTTGTAATAATTGAAAATTTTCAAAGTCTATCTTCCTAATTTGAAGTCGCATTTTAACATTTCTCATATATTCGAGTGAGTTGCATCTAACTTTGTCAGATATCATCGAATAACATCCATTGAAGCCCATTGAGGTCAACTGTCACTTTGTAATAATTGAAAATTTTCAAAGTCTATCTTCCTAATTTGAAGTCGTATTTCAACATTTCTCATATATTCGAGTGAGTTTGCATCTAACTTTGTCGGATATCATCGAATAACATCCATTGAAGCCCATTGAGGTCAACTGTCACTTTGTAATAATTGAAAATTTTCAAAGTCCATCTTCCTAATTTGAAGTCGAATTTCAACATTTCTCATATATTTGAGTGAGTTTGCATCTAACTTTGTCAGATATCATCGAATAACATCCATTGAAGCCCATTGAGGTCAACTGTCACTTTGTAATAATTGAAAATTTTCAAAGTCTATCTCCTAATTTGAAGTCGAATTTCAACATTTCTCATATATTTGAAAGAGTTTGCATCTAACTTTGTCAGATATCATCGAATAACATCGATTGAAGCCCTTTGAGGTCAACTGTCACTTTGTAATAATTGAAAATTTTCAAAGTCTATCTTCCTAATTTGAAGTCGCATTTCAACATTTCTCATATATTTGAGTGAGTTTGCATCTAACTTTGTCAGATATCATCGAATAACATCCATTGAAGCCCATTGAGGTCAACTGTCACTTTGTAATAATTGAAAATTTTCAAAGTCTATCTTCCTAATTTGAAGTCGAATTTCAACATTTCTCATATATTCGAGTGAGTTTGCATCTAACTTTGTCAGATATCATCGAATAACATCCATTGAAGCCCATTGAGGTCAACTGTCACTTTGTAATAATTGAAAATTTTCAAAGTCCATCTTCCTAATTTGAAGTCGAATTCCAACATTTCTCATATATTTGAGTGAGTTTGCATCTAACTTTGTCAGATATCATCGAATAACATCCATTGAAGCCCATTGAGGTCAACTGTCACTTTGTAATAATTGAAAATTTTCAAAGTCTATCTCCTAATTTGAAGTCGAATTTCAACATTTCTCATATATTTGAAAGAGTTTGCATCTAACTTTGTCAGATATCATCGAATAACATCGATTGAAGCCCTTTGAGGTCAACTGTCACTTTGTAATAATTGAAAATTTTCAAAGTCTATCTTCCTAATTTGAAGTCGCATTTTAACATTTTTCATATATTCGAGTGAGTTGCATCTAACTTTGTCAGATATCATCGAATAACATCCATTGAAGCCCATTGAGGTCAACTGTCACTTTGTAATAATTGAAAATTTTCAATGTCTATCTTCCTAATTTGAAGTCGTATTTCAACATTTCTCATATATTCGAGTGAGTTTGCATCTAACTTTGTCGGATATCATCGAATAACATCCATTGAAGCCCATTGAGGTCAACTGTCACTTTGTAATAATTGAAAATTTTCAAAGTCTATCTTCCTAATTTGAAGTCGCATTTCAACATTTCTCATATATTCGAGTGAGTTTGCATCTAACTTTGTCAGATATCATCGAATAACATCCATTGAAGCCCATTGAGGTCAACTGTCACTTTGTAATAATTGAAAATTTTCAAAGTCTATCTCCTAATTTGAAGTCGAATTTCAACATTTCTCATATATTTGAGTGAGTTTGCATCTAACTTTGTCAGATATCATCGAATAACATCCATTGAAGCCCATTGAGGTCAACTGTCACTTTGTAATAATTAAAAATTTTCAAAGTCTATCTTCCTAATTTGAAGTCGCATTTCAACATTTCTCATATATTCGAGTGAGTTTGCATCTAACTTTGTCAGATATCATCGAATAACATCCATTGAAGCCCATTGAGGTCAACTGTCACTTTGTAATAATTGAAAATTTTCAAAGTCTATCTTCCTAATTTGAAGTCGAATTTCAACATTTCTCATATATTTGAGTGAGTTTGCATCTAACTTTGTCAGATATCATCGAATAACATCCATTGAAGCCCATTGAGGTCAACTGTAACTTTGTAATAATTGAAAATTTTCAAAGTCTATCTTCCTAATTTGAAGTCGAATTTCAACATTTCTCATATATTTGAGTGAGTTTGCATCTAACTTTGTCAGATATCATCGAATAACATCCATTGAAGCCCATTGAGGTCAACTGTCACTTTGTAATAATTGAAAATTTTCAAAGTCTATCTTCCTAATTTGAAGTCGCATTTCAACATTTCTCATATATTCGAGTGAGTTTGCATCTAACTTTGTCAGATATCATCGAATAACATCCATTGAAGCCCATTGAGGTCAACTGTCACTTTGTAATAATTGAAAATTTTCAAAGTCTATCTTCCTAATTTGAAGTCGCATTTCAACATTTCTCATATATTCGAGTGAGTTTGCATCTAACTTTGTCAGATATCATCGAATAACATCCATTGAAGCCCATTGAGGTCAACTGTCACTTTGTAATAATTGAAAATTTTCAAAGTCTATCTTCCTAATTTGAAGTCGAATTTCAACATTTCTCATATATTCGAGTGAGTTGCATCTAACTTTGTCAGATATCATCGAATAACATCCATTGAAGCCCATTGAGGTCAACTGTCACTTTGTAATAATTGAAAATTTTCAAAGTCTATCTTCCTAATTTGAAGTCGTATTTCAACATTTCTCATATATTCGAGTGAGTTTGCATCTAACTTTGTCGAATATCATCGAATAACATCCATTGAAGCCCATTGAGGTCAACTGTCACTTTGTAATAATTGAAAATTTTCAAAGTCTATCTTCCTAATTTGAAGTCGCATTTCAACATTTCTCATATATTCGAGTGAGTTTGCATCTAACTTTGTCAGATATCATCGAATAACATCCATTGAAGCCCATTGAGGTCAACTGTCACTTTGTAATAATTGAAAATTTTCAAAGTCTATCTCCTAATTTGATGTCGAATTTCAACATTTCTCATATATTTGAGTGAGTTTGCATCTAACTTTGTCAGATATCATCGAATGACATCCATTGAAGCCCATTGAGGTCAACTGTCACTTTGTAATAATTGAAAATTTTCAAAGTCTATCTTCCTAATTTGAAGTCGAATTTCAACATTTCTCATATATTTGAGTGAGTTTGCATCTAACTTTGTCAGATATCATCGAATAACATCCATTGAAGCCCATTGAGGTCAACTGTCACTTTGTAATAATTGAAAATTTTCAAAGTCTATCTTCCTAATTTGAAGTCGCATTTCAACATTTCTCATATATTCGAGTGAGTTTGCATCTAACTTTGTCAGATATCATCGAATAACATCCATTGAAGCCCATTGAGGTCAACTGTAACTTTGTAATAATTGAAAATTTTCAAAGTCTATCTTCCTAATTTTAAGTCGAATTTCAACATTTCTCATATATTTGAGTGAGTTTGCATCTAACTTTGTCAGATATCATCGAATAACATCCATTGAGGCCCATTGAGGTCAACTGTCACTTTGTAATAATTGAAAATTTTCAAAGTCTATCTCCTAATTTGAAGTCGAATTTCAACATTTCTCATATATTTGAAAGAGTTGCATCTAACTTTGTCAGATATCATCGAATAACATCCATTGAAGCCCATTGAGGTCAACTGTCACTTTGTAATAATTGAAAATTTTCAAAGTCTATCTTCCTAATTTGAAGTCGTATTTCAACATTTCTCATATATTCGAGTGAGTTTGCATCTAACTTTGTCGGATATCATCGAATAACATCCATTGAAGCCCATTGAGGTCAACTGTCACTTTGTAATAATTGAAAAATTTCAAAGTCTATCTTCCTAATTTGAAGTCGCATTTCAACATTTCTCATATATTCGAGTGAGTTTGCATCTAACTTTGTCAGATATCATCGAATAACATCCATTGAAGCCCATTGAGGTCAACTGTCACTTTGTAATAATTGAAAATTTTCAAAGTCTATCTTCCTAATTTGAAGTCGAATTTCAACATTTCTCATATATTTGAGTGAGTTGCATCTAACTTTGTCAGATATCATCGAATAACATCCATTGAAGCCCATTGAGGTCAACTGTCACTTTGTAATAATTGAAAAATTTCAAAGTCTATCTTCCTAATTTGAAGTCGCATTTTAACATTTCTCATATATTCGAGTGAGTTGCATCTAACTTTGTCAGATATCATCGAATAACATCCATTGAAGCCCATTGAGGTCAACTGTCACTTTGTAATAATTGAAAATTTTCAAAGTCTATCTCCTAATTTGAAGTCGAATTTCAACATTTCTCATATATTTGAAAGAGTTTGCATCTAACTTTGTCAGATATCATCGAATAACATCGATTGAAGCCCTTTGAGGTCAACTGTCACTTTGTAATAATTGAAAATTTTCAAAGTCTATCTTCCTAATTTGAAGTCGCATTTTAACATTTCTCATATATTCGAGTGAGTTGCATCTAACTTTGTCAGATATCATCGAATAACATCCATTGAAGCCCATTGAGGTCAACTGTCACTTTGTAATAATTGAAAATTTTCAAAGTCTATCTTCCTAATTTGAAGTCGTATTTCAACATTTCTCATATATTCGAGTGAGTTTGCATCTAACTTTGTCGGATATCATCGAATAACATCGATTGAAGCCCTTTGAGGTCAACTGTCACTTTGTAATAATTGAAAATTTTCAAAGTCTATCTTCCTAATTTGAAGTCGAATTTCAACATTTCTCATATATTTGAGTGAGTTTGCATCTAACTTTGTCAGATATCATCGAATAACATCGATTGAAGCCCTTTGAGGTCAACTGTCACTTTGTAATAACTGAAAATTTTCAAAGTCTATCTTCCTAATTTGAAGTCGCATTTCAACATTTCTCATATATTCGAGTGAGTTTGCATCTAACTTTGTCAGATATCATCGAATAACATCGATTGAAGCCCTTTGAGGTCAACTGTCACTTTGTAATAATTGAAAATTTTCAAAGTCTATCTTCCTAATTTGAAGTCGCATTTCAACATTTCTCATATATTCGAGTGAGTTTGCATCTAACTTTGTCAGATATCATCGAATAACATCGATTGAAGCCCATTGAGGTCAACTGTCACTTTGTAATAATTGAAAATTTTCAAAGTCTATCTTCCTAATTTGAAGTCGAATTTCAACATTTCTCATATATTTGAGTGAGTTTGCATCTAACTTTGTCAGATATCATCGAATAACATCCATTGAAGCCCATTGAGGTCAACTGTCACTTTGTAATAATTGAAAATTTTCAAAGTCTATCTTCCTAATTTGAAGTCGCATTTCAACATTTCTCATATATTCGAGTGAGTTTGCATCTAACTTTGTCAGATATCATCGAATAACATCCATTGAAGCCCATTGAGGTCAACTGTCACTTTGTAATAATTGAAAATTTTCAAAGTCTATCTTCCTAATTTGAAGTCGCATTTCAACATTTCTCATATATTCGAGTGAGTTTGCATCTAACTTTGTCAGATATCATCGAATAACATCCATTGAAGCCCATTGAGGTCAACTGTCACTTTGTAATAATTGAAAATTTTCAAAGTCTATCTTCCTAATTTGAAGTCGAATTTCAACATTTCTCATATATTCGAGTGAGTTGCATCTAACTTTGTCAGATATCATCGAATAACATCCATTGAAGCCCATTGAGGTCAACTGTCACTTTGTAATAATTGAAAATTTTCAAAGTCTATCTTCCTAATTTGAAGTCGTATTTCAACATTTCTCATATATTCGAGTGAGTTTGCATCTAACTTTGTCGAATATCATCGAATAACATCCATTGAAGCCCATTGAGGTCAACTGTCACTTTGTAATAATTGAAAATTTTCAAAGTCTATCTTCCTAATTTGAAGTCGCATTTCAACATTTCTCATATATTCGAGTGAGTTTGCATCTAACTTTGTCAGATATCATCGAATAACATCCATTGAAGCCCATTGAGGTCAACTGTCACTTTGTAATAATTGAAAATTTTCAAAGTCTATCTCCTAATTTGATGTCGAATTTCAACATTTCTCATATATTTGAGTGAGTTTGCATCTAACTTTGTCAGATATCATCGAATGACATCCATTGAAGCCCATTGAGGTCAACTGTCACTTTGTAATAATTGAAAATTTTCAAAGTCTATCTTCCTAATTTGAAGTCGAATTTCAACATTTCTCATATATTTGAGTGAGTTTGCATCTAACTTTGTCAGATATCATCGAATAACATCCATTGAAGCCCATTGAGGTCAACTGTCACTTTGTAATAATTGAAAATTTTCAAAGTCTATCTTCCTAATTTGAAGTCGCATTTCAACATTTCTCATATATTCGAGTGAGTTTGCATCTAACTTTGTCAGATATCATCGAATAACATCCATTGAAGCCCATTGAGGTCAACTGTAACTTTGTAATAATTGAAAATTTTCAAAGTCTATCTTCCTAATTTTAAGTCGAATTTCAACATTTCTCATATATTTGAGTGAGTTTGCATCTAACTTTGTCAGATATCATCGAATAACATCCATTGAGGCCCATTGAGGTCAACTGTCACTTTGTAATAATTGAAAATTTTCAAAGTCTATCTCCTAATTTGAAGTCGAATTTCAACATTTCTCATATATTTGAAAGAGTTGCATCTAACTTTGTCAGATATCATCGAATAACATCCATTGAAGCCCATTGAGGTCAACTGTCACTTTGTAATAATTGAAAATTTTCAAAGTCTATCTTCCTAATTTGAAGTCGTATTTCAACATTTCTCATATATTCGAGTGAGTTTGCATCTAACTTTGTCGGATATCATCGAATAACATCCATTGAAGCCCATTGAGGTCAACTGTCACTTTGTAATAATTGAAAAATTTCAAAGTCTATCTTCCTAATTTGAAGTCGCATTTCAACATTTCTCATATATTCGAGTGAGTTTGCATCTAACTTTGTCAGATATCATCGAATAACATCCATTGAAGCCCATTGAGGTCAACTGTCACTTTGTAATAATTGAAAATTTTCAAAGTCTATCTTCCTAATTTGAAGTCGAATTTCAACATTTCTCATATATTTGAGTGAGTTGCATCTAACTTTGTCAGATATCATCGAATAACATCCATTGAAGCCCATTGAGGTCAACTGTCACTTTGTAATAATTGAAAAATTTCAAAGTCTATCTTCCTAATTTGAAGTCGCATTTTAACATTTCTCATATATTCGAGTGAGTTGCATCTAACTTTGTCAGATATCATCGAATAACATCCATTGAAGCCCATTGAGGTCAACTGTCACTTTGTAATAATTGAAAATTTTCAAAGTCTATCTCCTAATTTGAAGTCGAATTTCAACATTTCTCATATATTTGAAAGAGTTTGCATCTAACTTTGTCAGATATCATCGAATAACATCGATTGAAGCCCTTTGAGGTCAACTGTCACTTTGTAATAATTGAAAATTTTCAAAGTCTATCTTCCTAATTTGAAGTCGCATTTTAACATTTCTCATATATTCGAGTGAGTTGCATCTAACTTTGTCAGATATCATCGAATAACATCCATTGAAGCCCATTGAGGTCAACTGTCACTTTGTAATAATTGAAAATTTTCAAAGTCTATCTTCCTAATTTGAAGTCGTATTTCAACATTTCTCATATATTCGAGTGAGTTTGCATCTAACTTTGTCGGATATCATCGAATAACATCGATTGAAGCCCTTTGAGGTCAACTGTCACTTTGTAATAATTGAAAATTTTCAAAGTCTATCTTCCTAATTTGAAGTCGAATTTCAACATTTCTCATATATTTGAGTGAGTTTGCATCTAACTTTGTCAGATATCATCGAATAACATCGATTGAAGCCCTTTGAGGTCAACTGTCACTTTGTAATAACTGAAAATTTTCAAAGTCTATCTTCCTAATTTGAAGTCGCATTTCAACATTTCTCATATATTCGAGTGAGTTTGCATCTAACTTTGTCAGATATCATCGAATAACATCGATTGAAGCCCTTTGAGGTCAACTGTCACTTTGTAATAATTGAAAATTTTCAAAGTCTATCTTCCTAATTTGAAGTCGCATTTCAACATTTCTCATATATTCGAGTGAGTTTGCATCTAACTTTGTCAGATATCATCGAATAACATCGATTGAAGCCCATTGAGGTCAACTGTCACTTTGTAATAATTGAAAATTTTCAAAGTCTATCTTCCTAATTTGAAGTCGCATTTCAACATTTCTCATATATTCGAGTGAGTTTGCATCTAACTTTGTCAGATATCATCGAATAACATCGATTGAAGCCCATTGAGGTCAACTGTCACTTTGTAATAATTGAAAATTTTCAAAGTCTATCTTCCTAATTTGAAGTCGAATTTCAACATTTCTCATATATTTGAGTGAGTTTGCATCTAACTTTGTCAGATATCATCGAATAACATCGATTGAAGCCCTTTGAGGTCAACTGTCACTTTGTAATAATTGAAAATTTTCAAAGTCTATCTTCCTAATTTGAAGTCGCATTTTAACATTTCTCATATATTCGAGTGAGTTGCATCTAACTTTGTCAGATATTATCGAATAACATCCATTGAAGCCCATTGAGGTCAACTGTCACTTTGTAATAATTGAAAATTTTCAAAGTCTATCTTCCTAATTTGAAGTCGTATTTCAATATTTCTCATTTATTCGAGTGAGTTTGCATCTAACTTTGTCGGATATCATCGAATAACATCCATTGAAGCCCATTGAGGTCAACTGTCACTTTGTAATAATTGAAAATTTTCAAAGTCTATCTTCCTAATTTTAGTCGCATTTCAACATTTCTCATATATTCGAGTGAGTTTGCATCTAACTTTGTCAGATATCATCGAATAACATCCATTGAAGCCCATTGAGGTCAACTGTCACTTTGTAATAATTGAAAATTTTCAAAGTCTATCTCCTAATTTGAAGTCGAATTTCAACATTTCTCATATATTTAAGAGAGTTTGCATCTAACTTTGTCAGATATCATCGAATAACATCGATTGAAGCCCTTTGAGGTCAACTGTCACTTTGTAATAATTGAAAATTTTCAAAGTCTATCTTCCTAATTTGAAGTCGCATTTCAACATTTCTCATATATTCGAGTGAGTTTGCATCTAACTTTGTCAGATATCATCGAATAACATCCATTGATGCCCATTGAGGTTAACCGTCACTTTGTAATAATTGAAAATTTTCAAAGTCTATCTTCCTAATTTGAAGTCGCATTTCAACATTTCTCATATATTCGAGTGAGTTTGCATCTAACTTTGTCAGATATCATCGAATAACATCGATTGAAGCCCTTTGAGGTCAACTGTCACTTTGTAATAATTGAAAATTTTCAAAGTCTATCTTCCTAATTTGAAGTCGCATTTCAACATTTCTCATATATTCGAGTGAGTTTGCATCTAACTTTGTCAGATATCATCGAATAACATCCATTGAAGCCCATTGAGGTCAACTGTCACTTTGTAATAATTGAAAATTTTCAAAGTCTATCTTCCTAATTTGAAGTCGAATTTCAACATTTCTCATATATTTGAGTGAGTTTGCATCTAACTTTGTCAGATATCATCGAATAACATCCATTGAATCCCATTGAGGTCAACTGTCACTTTGTAATAATTGAAAATTTTCAAAGTTTATCTTCCTAATTTGAAGTCGAATTTCAACATTTCTCATATATTTGAGTGAGTTTGCATCTATCTTTGTCAGATATCATCGAATAACATCGATTGAAGCCTTTTGAGGTCAACTGTCACTTTGTAATAATTGAAAATTTTCAAAGTCTATCTTCCTAATTTGAAGTCGCATTTCAACATTTCTCATATATTCGAGTGAGTTTGCATCTAACTTTGTCAGATATCATCGAATAACATCGATTGAAGCCCTTTGAGGTCAACTGTCACTTTGTAATAATTGAAAATTTTTAAAGTCTATCTTCCTAATTTGAAGTCGAATTTCAACATTTCTCATATATTTGAGTGAGTTTGCATCTAACTTTGTCAGATATCATCGAATAACATCGATTGAAGCCCTTTGAGGTCAACTGTCACTTTGTAATAATTGAAAATTTTCAAAGTCTATCTTCCTAATTTGAAGTCGCATTTCAACATTTCTCATATATTCGAGTGAGTTTGCATCTAACTTTGTCAGATATCATCGAATAACATCGATTGAAGCCCTTTGAGGTCAACTGTCACTTTGTAATAATTGAAAATTTTCAAAGTCTATCTTCCTAATTTGAAGTCGAATTTCAACATTTCTCATATATTTGAGTGAGTTTGCATCTAACTTTGTCAGATATCATCGAATAACATCCATTGAAGCCCATTGAGGTCAACTGTCACTTTGTAATAATTGAAAATTTTCAAAGTCTATCTTCCTAATTTGAAGTCGCATTTCAACATTTCTCATATATTCGAGTGAGTTTGCATCTAACTTTGTCAGATATCATCGAATAACATCCATTGAAGCCCATTGAGGTCAACTGTCACTTTGTAATAATTGAAAATTTTCAAAGTCTATCTTCCTAATTTGAAGTCGCATTTCAACATTTCTCATATATTTGAGTGAGTTTGCATCTAACTTTGTCAGATATCATCGAATAACATCCATTGAAGCCCATTGAGGTCAACTGTCACTTTGTAATAATTGAAAATTTTCAAAGTCTATCTTCCTAATTTGAAGTCGCATTTCAACATTTCTCATATATTCGAGTGAGTTTGCATCTAACTTTGTCAGATATCATCGAATAACATCGATTGAAGCCCATTGAGGTCAACTGTCACTTTGTAATAATTGAAAATTTTCAAAGTCTATCTTCCTAATTTGAAGTCGAATTTCAACATTTCTCATATATTTGAGTGAGTTTGCATCTAACTTTGTCAGATATCATCGAATAACATCGATTGAAGCCCTTTGAGGTCAACTGTCACTTTGTAATAATTGAAAATTTTCAAAGTCTATCTTCCTAATTTGAAGTCGCATTTTAACATTTCTCATATATTCGAGTGAGTTCCATCTAACTTTGTCAGATATTATCGAATAACATCCATTGAAGCCCATTGAGGTCAACTGTCACTTTGTAATAATTGAAAATTTTCAAAGTCTATCTTCCTAATTTGAAGTCGTATTTCAACATTTCTCATATATTCGAGTGAGTTTGCATCTAACTTTGTCGGATATCATCGAATAACATCCATTGAAGCCCATTGAGGTCAACTGTCACTTTGTAATAATTGAAAATTTTCAAAGTCTATCTTCCTAATTTTAGTCGCATTTCAACATTTCTCATATATTCGAGTGAGTTTGCATCTAACTTTGTCAGATATCATCGAATAACATCCATTGAAGCCCATTGAGGTCAACTGTCACTTTGTAATAATTGAAAATTTTCAAAGTCTATCTCCTAATTTGAAGTCGAATTTCAACATTTCTCATATATTTGAAAGAGTTTGCATCTAACTTTGTCAGATATCATCGAATAACATCGATTGAAGCCCTTTGAGGTCAACTGTCACTTTGTAATAATTGAAAATTTTCAAAGTCTATCTTCCTAATTTGAAGTCGCATTTCAACATTTCTCATATATTCGAGTGAGTTTGCATCTAACTTTGTCAGATATCATCGAATAACATCCATTGAAGCCCATTGAGGTCAACTGTCACTTTGTAATAATTGAAAATTTTCAAAGTCTATCTTCCTAATTTGAAGTCGAATTTCAACGTTTCTCATATATTCGAGTGAGTTTGCATCTAACTTTGTCAGATATCATCGAATAACATCCATTGAAGCCCATTGAGGTCAACTGTCACTTTGTAATAATTGAAAATTTTCAAAGTCTATCTTCCTAATTTGAAGTCGTATTTCAACATTTCTCATATATTCGAGTGAGTTTGCATCTAACTTTGTCGGATATCATCGAATAACATCCATGGAAGCCCATTGAGGTCAACTGTCACTTTGTAATAATTGAAAAATTTCAAAGTCTATCTTCCTAATTTGAAGTCGCATTTCAACATTTCTCATATATTCGAGTGAGTTTGCATCTAACTTTGTCAGATATCATCGAATAACATCCATTGAAGCCCATTGAGGTCAACTGTCACTTTGTAATAATTGAAAATTTTCAAAGTCTATCTTCCTAATTTGAAGTCGCATTTCAACATTTCTCATATATTCGAGTGAGTTTGCATCTAACTTTGTCAGATATCATCGAATAACATCCATTGAAGCCCATTGAGGTCAACTGTCACTTTGTAATAATTGAAAATTTTCAAAGTCTATCTTCCTAATTTGAAGTCGAATTTCAACATTTCTCATATATTTGAGTGAGTTGCATCTAACTTTGTCAGATATCATCGAATAACATCCATTGAAGCCCATTGAGGTCAACTGTCACTTTGTAATAATTGAAAAATTTCAAAGTCTATCTTCCTAATTTGAAGTCGCATTTCAACATTTCTCATATATTCGAGTGAGTTTGCATCTAACTTTGTCAGATATCATCGAATAACATCCATTGAAGCCCATTGAGGTCAACTGTCACTTTGTAATAATTGAAAATTTTCAAAGTCTATCTCCTAATTTGAAGTCGAATTTCAACATTTCTCATATATTTGAAAGAGTTTGCATCTAACTTTGTCAGATATCATCGAATAACATCGATTGAAGCCCTTTGAGGTCAACTGTCACTTTGTAATAATTGAAAATTTTCAAAGTCTATCTTCCTAATTTGAAGTCGCATTTTAACATTTCTCATATATTCGAGTGAGTTGCATCTAACTTTGTCAGATATCATCGAATAACATCCATTGAAGCCCATTGAGGTCAACTGTCACTTTGTAATAATTGAAAATTTTCAAAGTCTATCTTCCTAATTTGAAGTCGTATTTCAACATTTCTCATATATTCGAGTGAGTTTGCATCTAACTTTGTCGGATATCATCGAATAACATCCATTGAAGCCCTTTCAAAGTCTATCTTCCTAATTTGAAGTCGCATTTCAACATTTCTCATATATTTGAGTGAGTTTGCATCTAACTTTGTCAGATATCATCGAATAACATCCATTGAAGCCCATTGAGGTCAACTGTCACTTTGTAATAATTGAAAATTTTCAAAGTCTATCTTCCTAATTTGAAGTCGCATTTCAACATTTCTCATATATTTGAGTGAGTTTGCATCTAACTTTGTCAGATATCATCGAATAACATCCATTGAAGCCCATTGAGGTCAACTGTCACTTTGTAATAATTGAAAAATTTCAAAGTCTATCTTCCTAATTTGAAGTCGCATTTCAACATTTCTCATATATTCGAGTGAGTTTGCATCTAACTTTGTCAGATATCATCGAATAACATCCATTAAAGCCCATTGAGGTCAACTGTCACTTTGTAATAATTGAAAATTTTCAAAGTCTATCTTCCTAATTTGAAGTCGCATTTCAACATTTCTCATATATTTGAGTGAGTTTGCATCTAACTTTGTCAGATATCATCGAATAACATCCATTGAAGCCCATTGAGGTCAACTGTCACTTTGTAATAATTGAAAATTTTCAAAGTCTATCTTCCTAATTTGAAGTCGAATTTCAACATTTCTCATATATTTGAGTGAGTTTGCATCTAACTTTGTCAGATATCATCGAATAACATCCATTGAAGCCCATTGAGATCAACGGTCACTTTGTAATAATTGAAAATTTTCAAAGTCTATCTTCCTAATTTGAAGTCGCATTTTAACATTTCTCATATATTCGAGTGAGTTGCATCTAACTTTGTCAGATATCATCGAATAACATCCATTGAAGCCCATTGAGGTCAACTGTCACTTTGTAATAATTGAAAATTTTCAAAGTCTATCTTCCTAATTTGAAGTCGTATTTCAACATTTCTCATATATTCGAGTGAGTTTGCATCTAACTTTGTCGGATATCATCGAATAACATCCATTGAAGCCCATTGAGGTCAACTGTCACTTTGTAATAATTGAAAAATTTCAAAGTCTATCTTCCTAATTTGAAGTCGCATTTCAACATTTCTCATATATTCGAGTGAGTTTGCATCTAACTTTGTCAGATATCATCGAATAACATCCATTGAAGCCCATTGAGGTCAACTGTCACTTTGTAATAATTGAAAAATTTCAAAGTCTATCTTCCTAATTTGAAGTCGCATTTCAACATTTCTCATATATTCGAGTGAGTTTGCATCTAACTTTGTCAGATATCATCGAATAACATCCATTGAAGCCCATTGAGGTCAACTGTCACTTTGTAATAATTGAAAATTTTCAAAGTCTATCTTCCTAATTTGAAGTCGAATTTCAACATTTCTCATATATTTGAGTGAGTTGCATCTAACTTTGTCAGATATCATCGAATAACATCCATTGAAGCCCATTGAGGTCAACTGTCACTTTGTAATAATTGAAAAATTTCAAAGTCTATCTTCCTAATTTGAAGTCGCATTTCAACATTTCTCATATATTCGAGTGAGTTTGCATCTAACTTTGTCAGATATCATCGAATAACATCCATTGAAGCCCATTGAGGTCAACTGTCACTTTGTAATAATTGAAAATTTTCAAAGTCTATCTCCTAATTTGAAGTCGAATTTCAACATTTCTCATATATTTGAAAGAGTTTGCATCTAACTTTGTCAGATATCATCGAATAACATCGATTGAAGCCCTTTGAGGTCAACTGTCACTTTGTAATAATTGAAAATTTTCAAAGTCTATCTTCCTAATTTGAAGTCGCATTTTAACATTTCTCATATATTCGAGTGAGTTGCATCTAACTTTGTCAGATATCATCGAATAACATCCATTGAAGCCCATTGAGGTCAACTGTCACTTTGTAATAATTGAAAATTTTCAAAGTCTATCTTCCTAATTTGAAGTCGTATTTCAACATTTCTCATATATTCGAGTGAGTTTGCATCTAACTTTGTCGGATATCATCGAATAACATCCATTGAAGCCCTTTCAAAGTCTATCTTCCTAATTTGAAGTCGCATTTCAACATTTCTCATATATTTGAGTGAGTTTGCATCTAACTTTGTCAGATATCATCGAATAACATCCATTGAAGCCCATTGAGGTCAACTGTCACTTTGTAATAATTGAAAATTTTCAAAGTCTATCTTCCTAATTTGAAGTCGCATTTCAACATTTCTCATATATTTGAGTGAGTTTGCATCTAACTTTGTCAGATATCATCGAATAACATCCATTGAAGCCCATTGAGGTCAACTGTCACTTTGTAATAATTGAAAAATTTCAAAGTCTATCTTCCTAATTTGAAGTCGCATTTCAACATTTCTCATATATTCGAGTGAGTTTGAATCTAACTTTGTCAGATATCATCGAATAACATCCATTAAAGCCCATTGAGGTCAACTGTCACTTTGTAATAATTGAAAATTTTCAAAGTCTATCTTCCTAATTTGAAGTCGCATTTCAACATTTCTCATATATTTGAGTGAGTTTGCATCTAACTTTGTCAGATATCATCGAATAACATCCATTGAAGCCCATTGAGGTCAACTGTCACTTTGTAATAATTGAAAATTTTCAAAGTCTATCTTCCTAATTTGAAGTCGAATTTCAACATTTCTCATATATTTGAGTGAGTTTGCATCTAACTTTGTCAGATATCATCGAATAACATCCATTGAAGCCCATTGAGATCAACGGTCACTTTGTAATAATTGAAAATTTTCAAAGTCTATCTTCCTAATTTGAAGTCGCATTTTAACATTTCTCATATATTCGAGTGAGTTGCATCTAACTTTGTCAGATATCATCGAATAACATCCATTGAAGCCCATTGAGGTCAACTGTCACTTTGTAATAATTGAAAATTTTCAAAGTCTATCTTCCTAATTTGAAGTCGTATTTCAACATTTCTCATATATTCGAGTGAGTTTGCATCTAACTTTGTCGGATATCATCGAATAACATCCATTGAAGCCCATTGAGGTCAACTGTCACTTTGTAATAATTGAAAAATTTCAAAGTCTATCTTCCTAATTTGAAGTCGCATTTCAACATTTCTCATATATTCGAGTGAGTTTGCATCTAACTTTGTCAGATATCATCGAATAACATCCATTGAAGCCCATTGAGGTCAACTGTCACTTTGTAATAATTGAAAATTTTCAAAGTCTATCTTCCTAATTTGAAGTCGAATTTCAACATTTCTCATATATTGGAGTGAGTTTGCATCTAACTTTGTCAGATATCATCGAATAACATCCATTGAAGCCCATTGAGGTCAACTGTCACTTTGTAATAATTGAAAATTTTCAAAGTCTATCTTCCTAATTTGAAGTCGAATTTCAACATTTCTCATATATTTGAGTGAGTTTGCATCTAACTTTGTCAGATATCATCGAATAACATCCATTGAAGCCCATTGAGGTCAACTGTCACTTTGTAATAATTGAAAAATTTCAAAGTCTATCTTCCTAATTTGAAGTCGCATTTCAACATTTCTCATATATTCGAGTGAGTTTGCATCTAACTTTGTCAGATATCATCGAATAACATCCATTGAAGCCCATTGAGGTCAACTGTCACTTTGTAATAATTGAAAATTTTCAAAGTCTATCTCCTAATTTGAAGTCGAATTTCAACATTTCTCATATATTTGAGTGAGTTTGCATCTAACTTTGTCAGATATCATCGAATAACATCCATTGAAGCCCATTGAGGTCAACTGTCACTTTGTAATAATTGAAAATTTTCAAAGTCTATCTTCCTAATTTGAAGTCGAATTTCAACATTTCTCATATATTTCAGTGAGTTTGCATCTAACTTTGTCAGATATCATCGAATAACATCCATTGAAGCCCATTGAGGTCAACTGTCACTTTGTAATAATTGAAAATTTTCAAAGTCTATCTTCCTAATTTGAAGTCGCATTTCAACATTTCTCATATATTCGAGTGAGTTTGCATCTAACTTTGTCAGATATCATCGAATAACATCCATTGAAGCCCATTGAGGTCAACTGTCACTTTGTAATAATTGAAAATTTTCAAAGTCTATCTTCCTAATTTGAAGTCGCATTTCAACATTTCTCATATATTCGAGTGAGTTTGCATCTAACTTTGTCAGATATCATCGAATAACATCCATTGAAGCCCGTTGAGGTCAACTGTCACTTTGTAATAATTGAAAATTTTCAAAGTCTATCTTCCTAATTTGAAGTCGAATTTCAACATTTCTCATATATTTCAGTGAGTTTGCATCTAACTTTGTCAGATATCATCGAATAACATCCATTGAAGCCCATTGAGGTCAACTGTCACTTTGTAATAATTGAAAATTTTCAAAGTCTATCTTCCTAATTTGAAGTCGAATTTCAACATTTCTCATATATTTGAGTGAGTTTGCATCTAACTTTGTCAGATATCATCGAATAACATCCATTGAAGCCCATTGAGGTCAACTGTCACTTTGTAATAATTGAAAATTTTCAAAGTCTATCTTCCTAATTTGAAGTCGAATTTCAACATTTCTCATATATTTGAGTGAGTTTGCATCTAACTTTGTCAGATATCATCGAATAACATCCATTGAAGCCCATTGAGGTCAACTGTCACTTTGTAATAATTGAAAATTTTCAAAGTCTATCTTCCTAATTTGAAGTCGCATTTCAACATTTCTCATATATTCGAGTGAGTTTGCATCTAACTTTGTCAGATATCATCGAATAACATCCATTGAAGCCCATTGAGGTCAACTGTCACTTTGTAATAATTGAAAATTTTCAAAGTCTATCTTCCTAATTTGAAGTCGCATTTCAACATTTCTCATATATTCGAGTGAGTTTGCATCTAACTTTGTCAGATATCATCGAATAACATCCATTGAAGCCCATTGAGGTCAACTGTCACTTTGTAATAATTGAAAATTTTCAAAGTCTATCTTCCTAATTTGAAGTCGAATTTCAACATTTCTCATATATTCGAGTGAGTTGCATCTAACTTTGTCAGATATCATCGAATAACATCCATTGAAGCCCATTGAGGTCAACTGTCACTTTGTAATAATTGAAAATTTTCAAAGTCTATCTTCCTAATTTGAAGTCGTATTTCAACATTTCTCATATATTCGAGTGAGTTTGCATCTAACTTTGTCGAATATCATCGAATAACATCCATTGAAGCCCATTGAGGTCAACTGTCACTTTGTAATAATTGAAAATTTTCAAAGTCTATCTTCCTAATTTGAAGTCGCATTTCAACATTTCTCATATATTCGAGTGAGTTTGCATCTAACTTTGTCAGATATCATCGAATAACATCCATTGAAGCCCATTGAGGTCAACTGTCACTTTGTAATAATTGAAAATTTTCAAAGTCTATCTCCTAATTTGAAGTCGAATTTCAACATTTCTCATATATTTGAGTGAGTTTGCATCTAACTTTGTCAGATATCATCGAATAACATCCATTGAAGCCCATTGAGGTCAACTGTCACTTTGTAATAATTGAAAATTTTCAAAGTCTATCTTCCTAATTTGAAGTCGAATTTCAACATTTCTCATATATTTGAGTGAGTTTGCATCTAACTTTGTCAGATATCATCGAATAACATCCATTGAAGCCCATTGAGGTCAACTGTCACTTTGTAATAATTGAAAATTTTCAAAGTCTATCTTCCTAATTTGAAGTCGCATTTCAACATTTCTCATATATTCGAGTGAGTTTGCATCTAACTTTGTCAGATATCATCGAATAACATCCATTGAAGCCCATTGAGGTCAACTGTAACTTTGTAATAATTGAAAATTTTCAAAGTCTATCTTCCTAATTTTAAGTCGAATTTCAACATTTCTCATATATTTGAGTGAGTTTGCATCTA
The DNA here is from genome assembly GCF_026230105.1 of Diorhabda sublineata. Classification (NCBI taxonomy): domain Eukaryota; kingdom Metazoa; phylum Arthropoda; class Insecta; order Coleoptera; family Chrysomelidae; genus Diorhabda; species Diorhabda sublineata. Next base: position 60,315 of record NW_026614306.1, on the reverse strand, counting down.
ACTTTGTCAGATATCATCGAATAACATCCATTGAAGCCCATTGAGGTCAACTGTCACTTTGTAATAATTGAAAATTTTCAAAGTCTATCTCCTAATTTGAAGTCGAATTTCAACATTTCTCATATATTTGAAAGAGTTTGCATCTAACTTTGTCAGATATCATCGAATAACATCGATTGAAGCCCTTTGAGGTCAACTGTCACTTTGTAATAATTGAAAATTTTCAAAGCCTATCTTCCTAATTTGAAGTCGCATTTTAACATTTCTCATATATTCGAGTGAGTTGCATCTAACTTTGTCAGATATCATCGAATAACATCCATTGAAGCCCATTGAGGTCAACTGTCACTTTGTAATAATTGAAAATTTTCAAAGTCTATCTTCCTAATTTGAAGTCGTATTTCAACATTTCTCATATATTCGAGTGAGTTTGCATCTAACTTTGTCGGATATCATCGAATAACATCCATTGAAGCCCATTGAGGTCAACTGTCACTTTGTAATAATTGAAAAATTTCAAAGTCTATCTTCCTAATTTGAAGTCGCATTTCAACATTTCTCATATATTCGAGTGAGTTTGCATCTAACTTTGTCAGATATCATCGAATAACATCCATTGAAGCCCATTGAGGTCAACTGTCACTTTGTAATAATTGAAAATTTTCAAAGTCTATCTTCCTAATTTGAAGTCGAATTTCAACATTTCTCATATATTTGAGTGAGTTGCATCTAACTTTGTCAGATATCATCGAATAACATCCATTGAAGCCCATTGAGGTCAACTGTCACTTTGTAATAATTGAAAAATTTCAAAGTCTATCTTCCTAATTTGAAGTCGCATTTTAACATTTCTCATATATTCGAGTGAGTTGCATCTAACTTTGTCAGATATCATCGAATAACATCCATTGAAGCCCATTGAGGTCAACTGTCACTTTGTAATAATTGAAAATTTTCAAAGTCTATCTCCTAATTTGAAGTCGAATTTCAACATTTCTCATATATTTGAAAGAGTTTGCATCTAACTTTGTCAGATATCATCGAATAACATCGATTGAAGCCCTTTGAGGTCAACTGTCACTTTGTAATAATTGAAAATTTTCAAAGTCTATCTTCCTAATTTGAAGTCGCATTTTAACATTTCTCATATATTCGAGTGAGTTGCATCTAACTTTGTCAGATATCATCGAATAACATCCATTGAAGCCCATTGAGGTCAACTGTCACTTTGTAATAATTGAAAATTTTCAAAGTCTATCTTCCTAATTTGAAGTCGTATTTCAACATTTCTCATATATTCGAGTGAGTTTGCATCTAACTTTGTCGGATATCATCGAATAACATCCATGGAAGCCCATTGAGGTCAACTGTCACTTTGTAATAATTGAAAAATTTCAAAGTCTATCCTCCTAATTTGAAGTCGCATTTCAACATTTCTCATATATTCGAGTGAGTTTGCATCTAACTTTGTCAGATATCATCGAATAACATCCATTGAAGCCCATTGAGGTCAACTGTCACTTTGTAATAATTGAAAATTTTCAAAGTCTATCTTCCTAATTTGAAGTCGAATTTCAACATTTCTCATATATTTGAGTGAGTTGCATCTAACTTTGTCAGATATCATCGAATAACATCCATTGAAGCCCATTGAGGTCAACTGTCACTTTGTAATAATTGAAAAATTTCAAAGTCTATCTTCCTAATTTGAAGTCGCATTTCAACATTTCTCATATATTCGAGTGAGTTTGCATCTAACTTTGTCAGATATCATCGAATAACATCCATTGAAGCCCATTGAGGTCAACTGTCACTTTGTAATAATTGAAAATTTTCAAAGTCTATCTCCTAATTTGAAGTCGCATTTCAACATTTCTCATATATTCGAGTGAGTTTGCATCTAACTTTGTCAGATATCATCGAATAACATCCATTGAAGCCCATTGAGGTCAACTGTCACTTTGTAATAATTGAAAATTTTCAAAGTCTATCTCCTAATTTGAAGTCGAATTTCAACATTTCTCATATATTTGAGTGAGTTTGCATCTAACTTTGTCAGATATCATCGAATAACATCCATTGAAGCCCATTGAGGTCAACTGTCACTTTGTAATAATTGAAAATTTTCAAAGTCTATCTCCTAATTTGAAGTCGAATTTCAACATTTCTCATATATTTGAAAGAGTTTGCATCTAACTTTGTCAGATATCATCGAATAACATCGATTGAAGCCCTTTGAGGTCAACTGTCACTTTGTAATAATTGAAAATTTTCAAAGCCTATCTTCCTAATTTGAAGTCGAATTTCAACATTTCTCATATATTTGAGTGAGTTGCATCTAACTTTGTCAGATATCATCGAATAACATCCATTGAAGCCCATTGAGGTCAACTGTCACTTTGTAATAATTGAAAAATTTCAAAGTCTATCTTCCTAATTTGAAGTCGCATTTCAACATTTCTCATATATTCGAGTGAGTTTGCATCTAACTTTGTCAGATATCATCGAATAACATCCATTGAAGCCCATTGAGGTCAACTGTCACTTTGTAATAATTGAAAATTTTCAAAGTCTATCTCCTAATTTGAAGTCGCATTTCAACATTTCTCATATATTCGAGTGAGTTTGCATCTAACTTTGTCAGATATCATCGAATAACATCCATTGAAGCCCATTGAGGTCAACTGTCACTTTGTAATAATTGAAAATTTTCAAAGTCTATCTCCTAATTTGAAGTCGAATTTCAACATTTCTCATATATTTGAGTGAGTTTGCATCTAACTTTGTCAGATATCATCGAATAACATCCATTGAAGCCCATTGAGGTCAACTGTCACTTTGTAATAATTGAAAATTTTCAAAGTCTATCTCCTAATTTGAAGTCGAATTTCAACATTTCTCATATATTTGAAAGAGTTTGCATCTAACTTTGTCAGATATCATCGAATAACATCGATTGAAGCCCTTTGAGGTCAACTGTCACTTTGTAATAATTGAAAATTTTCAAAGCCTATCTTCCTAATTTGAAGTCGCATTTTAACATTTCTCATATATTCGAGTGAGTTGCATCTAACTTTGTCAGATATCATCGAATAACATCCATTGAAGCCCATTGAGGTCAACTGTCACTTTGTAATAATTGAAAATTTTCAAAGTCTATCTTCCTAATTTGAAGTCGTATTTCAACATTTCTCATATATTCGAGTGAGTTTGCATCTAACTTTGTCGGATATCATCGAATAACATCCATTGAAGCCCATTGAGGTCAACTGTCACTTTGTAATAATTGAAAAATTTCAAAGTCTATCTTCCTAATTTGAAGTCGCATTTCAACATTTCTCATATATTCGAGTGAGTTTGCATCTAACTTTGTCAGATATCATCGAATAACATCCATTGAAGCCCATTGAGGTCAACTGTCACTTTGTAATAATTGAAAATTTTCAAAGTCTATCTCCTAATTTGAAGTCGCATTTCAACATTTCTCATATATTCGAGTGAGTTTGCATCTAACTTTGTCAGATATCATCGAATAACATCCATTGAAGCCCATTGAGGTCAACTGTCACTTTGTAATAATTGAAAATTTTCAAAGTCTATCTCCTAATTTGAAGTCGAATTTCAACATTTCTCATATATTTGAGTGAGTTTGCATCTAACTTTGTCAGATATCATCGAATAACATCCATTGAAGCCCATTGAGGTCAACTGTCACTTTGTAATAATTGAAAATTTTCAAAGTCTATCTCCTAATTTGAAGTCGAATTTCAACATTTCTCATATATTTGAAAGAGTTTGCATCTAACTTTGTCAGATATCATCGAATAACATCGATTGAAGCCCATTGAGGTCAACTGTCACTTTGTAATAATTGAAAATTTTCAAAGTCTATCTTCCTAATTTGAAGTCGTATTTCAACATTTCTCATATATTCGAGTGAGTTTGCATCTAACTTTGTCGGATATCATCGAATAACATCCATTGAAGCCCATTGAGGTCAACTGTCACTTTGTAATAATTGAAAAATTTCAAAGTCTATCTTCCTAATTTGAAGTCGCATTTCAACATTTCTCATATATTCGAGTGAGTTTGCATCTAACTTTGTCAGATATCATCGAATAACATCCATTGAAGCCCATTGAGGTCAACTGTCACTTTGTAATAATTGAAAATTTTCAAAGTCTATCTTCCTAATTTGAAGTCGAATTTCAACATTTCTCATATATTTGAGTGAGTTGCATCTAACTTTGTCAGATATCATCGAATAACATCCATTGAAGCCCATTGAGGTCAACTGTCACTTTGTAATAATTGAAAAATTTCAAAGTCTATCTTCCTAATTTGAAGTCGCATTTTAACATTTCTCATATATTCGAGTGAGTTGCATCTAACTTTGTCAGATATCATCGAATAACATCCATTGAAGCCCATTGAGGTCAACTGTCACTTTGTAATAATTGAAAATTTTCAAAGTCTATCTCCTAATTTGAAGTCGAATTTCAACATTTCTCATATATTTGAAAGAGTTTGCATCTAACTTTGTCAGATATCATCGAATAACATCGATTGAAGCCCTTTGAGGTCAACTGTCACTTTGTAATAATTGAAAATTTTCAAAGTCTATCTTCCTAATTTGAAGTCGCATTTTAACATTTCTCATATATTCGAGTGAGTTGCATCTAACTTTGTCAGATATCATCGAATAACATCCATTGAAGCCCATTGAGGTCAACTGTCACTTTGTAATAATTGAAAATTTTCAAAGTCTATCTTCCTAATTTGAAGTCGTATTTCAACATTTCTCATATATTCGAGTGAGTTTGCATCTAACTTTGTCGGATATCATCGAATAACATCCATGGAAGCCCATTGAGGTCAACTGTCACTTTGTAATAATTGAAAAATTTCAAAGTCTATCCTCCTAATTTGAAGTCGCATTTCAACATTTCTCATATATTCGAGTGAGTTTGCATCTAACTTTGTCAGATATCATCGAATAACATCCATTGAAGCCCATTGAGGTCAACTGTCACTTTGTAATAATTGAAAATTTTCAAAGTCTATCTTCCTAATTTGAAGTCGAATTTCAACATTTCTCATATATTTGAGTGAGTTGCATCTAACTTTGTCAGATATCATCGAATAACATCCATTGAAGCCCATTGAGGTCAACTGTCACTTTGTAATAATTGAAAAATTTCAAAGTCTATCTTCCTAATTTGAAGTCGCATTTCAACATTTCTCATATATTCGAGTGAGTTTGCATCTAACTTTGTCAGATATCATCGAATAACATCCATTGAAGCCCATTGAGGTCAACTGTCACTTTGTAATAATTGAAAATTTTCAAAGTCTATCTCCTAATTTGAAGTCGCATTTCAACATTTCTCATATATTCGAGTGAGTTTGCATCTAACTTTGTCAGATATCATCGAATAACATCCATTGAAGCCCATTGAGGTCAACTGTCACTTTGTAATAATTGAAAATTTTCAAAGTCTATCTCCTAATTTGAAGTCGAATTTCAACATTTCTCATATATTTGAGTGAGTTTGCATCTAACTTTGTCAGATATCATCGAATAACATCCATTGAAGCCCATTGAGGTCAACTGTCACTTTGTAATAATTGAAAATTTTCAAAGTCTATCTCCTAATTTGAAGTCGAATTTCAACATTTCTCATATATTTGAAAGAGTTTGCATCTAACTTTGTCAGATATCATCGAATAACATCGATTGAAGCCCTTTGAGGTCAACTGTCACTTTGTAATAATTGAAAATTTTCAAAGCCTATCTTCCTAATTTGAAGTCGCATTTTAACATTTCTCATATATTCGAGTGAGTTGCATCTAACTTTGTCAGATATCATCGAATAACATCCATTGAAGCCCATTGAGGTCAACTGTCACTTTGTAATAATTGAAAATTTTCAAAGTCTATCTTCCTAATTTGAAGTCGTATTTCAACATTTCTCATATATTCGAGTGAGTTTGCATCTAACTTTGTCGGATATCATCGAATAACATCCATTGAAGCCCATTGAGGTCAACTGTCACTTTGTAATAATTGAAAAATTTCAAAGTCTATCTTCCTAATTTGAAGTCGCATTTCAACATTTCTCATATATTCGAGTGAGTTTGCATCTAACTTTGTCAGATATCATCGAATAACATCCATTGAAGCCCATTGAGGTCAACTGTCACTTTGTAATAATTGAAAATTTTCAAAGTATATCCTCCTAATTTGAAGTCGAATTTCAACATTTCTCATATATTTGAGTGAGTTGCATCTAACTTTGTCAGATATCATCGAATAACATCCATTGAAGCCCATTGAGGTCAACTGTCACTTTGTAATAATTGAAAAATTTCAAAGTCTATCTTCCTAATTTGAAGTCGCATTTTAACATTTCTCATATATTCGAGTGAGTTGCATCTAACTTTGTCAGATATCATCGAATAACATCCATTGAAGCCCATTGAGGTCAACTGTCACTTTGTAATAATTGAAAATTTTCAAAGTCTATCTCCTAATTTGAAGTCGAATTTCAACATTTCTCATATATTTGAAAGAGTTTGCATCTAACTTTGTCAGATATCATCGAATAACATCGATTGAAGCCCTTTGAGGTCAACTGTCACTTTGTAATAATTGAAAATTTTCAAAGTCTATCTTCCTAATTTGAAGTCGCATTTTAACATTCCTCATATATTCGAGTGAGTTGCATCTAACTTTGTCAGATATCATCGAATAACATCCATTGAAGCCCATTGAGGTCAACTGTCACTTTGTAATAATTGAAAATTTTCAAAGTCTATCTTCCTAATTTGAAGTCGTATTTCAACATTTCTCATATATTCGAGTGAGTTTGCATCTAACTTTGTCGGATATCATCGAATAACATCCATGGAAGCCCATTGAGGTCAACTGTCACTTTGTAATAATTGAAAAATTTCAAAGTCTATCCTCCTAATTTGAAGTCGCATTTCAACATTTCTCATATATTCGAGTGAGTTTGCATCTAACTTTGTCAGATATCATCGAATAACATCCATTGAAGCCCATTGAGGTCAACTGTCACTTTGTAATAATTGAAAATTTTCAAAGTCTATCTTCCTAATTTGAAGTCGAATTTCAACATTTCTCATATATTTGAGTGAGTTGCATCTAACTTTGTAAGATATCATCGAATAACATCCATTGAAGCCCATTGAGGTCAACTGTCACTTTGTAATAATTGAAAAATTTCAAAGTCTATCTTCCTAATTTGAAGTCGCATTTCAACATTTCTCATATATTCGAGTGAGTTTGCATCTAACTTTGTCAGATATCATCGAATAACATCCATTGAAGCCCATTGAGGTCAACTGTCACTTTGTAATAATTGAAAATTTTCAAAGTCTATCTCCTAATTTGAAGTCGAATTTCAACATTTCTCATATATTTGAAAGAGTTTGCATCTAACTTTGTCAGATATCATCGAATAACATCGATTGAAGCCATTTGAGGTCAACTGTCACTTTGTAATAATTGAAAATTTTCAAAGTCTATCTTCCTAATTTGAAGTCGCATTTTAACATTTCTCATATATTCGAGTGAGTTGCATCTAACTTTGTCAGATATCATCGAATAACATCCATTGAAGCCCATTGAGGTCAACTGTCACTTTGTAATAATTGAAAATTTTCAAAGTCTATCTTCCTAATTTGAAGTCGTATTTCAACATTTCTCATATATTCGAGTGAGTATGCATCTAACTTTGTCGGATATCATCGAATAACATCCATTGAAGCCCTTTCAAAGTCTATCTTCCTAATTTGAAGTCGCATTTCAACATTTCTCATATATTTGAGTGAGTTTGCATCTAACTTTGTCAGATATCATCGAATAACATCCATTGAAGCCCATTGAGGTCAACTGTCACTTTGTAATAATTGAAAATTTTCAAAGTCTATCTTCCTAATTTGAAGTCGCATTTCAACATTTCTCATATATTTGAGTGAGTTTGCATCTAACTTTGTCAGATATCATCGAATAACATCCATTGAAGCCCATTGAGGTCAACTGTCACTTTGTAATAATTGAAAAATTTCAAAGTCTATCTTCCTAATTTGAAGTCGCATTTCAACATTTCTCATATATTCGAGTGAGTTTGCATCTAACTTTGTCAGATATCATCGAATAACATCCATTAAAGCCCATTGAGGTCAACTGTCACTTTGTAATAATTGAAAATTTTCAAAGTCTATCTTCCTAATTTGAAGTCGCATTTCAACATTTCTCATATATTTGAGTGAGTTTGCATCTAACTTTGTCAGATATCATCGAATAACATCCATTGAAGCCCATTGAGGTCAACTGTCACTTTGTAATAATTGAAAATTTTCAAAGTCTATCTTCCTAATTTGAAGTCGAATTTCAACATTTCTCATATATTTGAGTGAGTTTGCATCTAACTTTGTCAGATATCATCGAATAACATCCATTGAAGCCCATTGAGATCAACGGTCACTTTGTAATAATTGAAAATTTTCAAAGTCTATCTTCCTAATTTGAAGTCGTATTTCAACATTTCTCATATATTCGAGTGAGTTTGCATCTAACTTTGTCGGATATCATCGAATAACATCCATTGAAGCCCATTGAGGTCAACTGTCACTTTGTAATAATTGAAAAATTTCAAAGTCTATCTTCCTAATTTGAAGTCGCATTTCAACATTTCTCATATATTCGAGTGAGTTTGCATCTAACTTTGTCAGATATCATCGAATAACATCCATTGAAGCCCATTGAGGTCAACTGTCACTTTGTAATAATTGAAAATTTTCAAAGTCTATCTTCCTAATTTGAAGTCGAATTTCAACATTTCTCATATATTTGAGTGAGTTTGCATCTAACTTTGTCAGATATCATCGAATAACATCCATTGAAGCCCATTGAGGTCAACTGTCACTTTGTAATAATTGAAAATTTTCAAAGTCTATCTTCCTAATTTGAAGTCGAATTTCAACATTTCTCATATATTTGAGTGAGTTTGCATCTAACTTTGTCAGATATCATCGAATAACATCCATTGAAGCCCATTGAGGTCAACTGTCACTTTGTAATAATTGAAAAATTTCAAAGTCTATCTTCCTAATTTGAAGTCGCATTTCAACATTTCTCATATATTCGAGTGAGTTTGCATCTAACTTTGTCAGATATCATCGAATAACATCCATTGAAGCCCATTGAGGTCAACTGTCACTTTGTAATAATTGAAAATTTTCAAAGTCTATCTCCTAATTTGAAGTCGAATTTCAACATTTCTCATATATTTGAGTGAGTTTGCATCTAACTTTGTCAGATATCATCGAATAACATCCATTGAAGCCCATTGAGGTCAACTGTCACTTTGTAATAATTGAAAATTTTCAAAGTCTATCTTCCTAATTTGAAGTCGAATTTCAACATTTCTCATATATTTCAGTGAGTTTGCATCTAACTTTGTCAGATATCATCGAATAACATCCATTGAAGCCCATTGAGGTCAACTGTCACTTTGTAATAATTGAAAATTTTCAAAGTCTATCTTCCTAATTTTAAGTCGCATTTCAACATTTCTCATATATTCGAGTGAGTTTGCATCTAACTTTGTCAGATATCATCGAATAACATCCATTGAAGCCCATTGAGGTCAACTGTCACTTTGTAATAATTGAAAATTTTCAAAGTCTATCTTCCTAATTTGAAGTCGAATTTCAACATTTCTCATATATTTGAGTGAGTTTGCATCTAACTTTGTCAGATATCATCGAATAACATCCATTGAAGCCCATTGAGGTCAACTGTCACTTTGTAATCATTGAAAATTTTCAAAGTCTATCTCCTAATTTGAAGTCGAATTTCAACATTTCTCATATATTTGAAAGAGTTTGCATCTAACTTTGTCAGATATCATCGAATAACATCGATTGAAGCCCTTTGAGGTCAACTGTCACTTTGTAATAATTGAAAATTTTCAAAGTCTATCTTCCTAATTTGAAGTCGCATTTTAACATTTCTCATATATTTGAGTGAGTTTGCATCTAACTTTGTCAGATATCATCGAATAACATCCATTGAAGCCCATTGAGGTCAACTGTCACTTTGTAATAATTGAAAATTTTCAAAGTCTATCTTCCTAATTTGAAGTCGCATTTTAACATTTCTCATATATTCGAGTGAGTTGCATCTAACTTTGTCAGATATCATCGAATAACATCCATTGAAGCCCATTGAGGTCAACTGTCACTTTGTAATAATTGAAAATTTTCAAAGTCTATCTTCCTAATTTGAAGTCGTATTTCAACATTTCTCATATATTCGAGTGAGTTTGCATCTAACTTTGTCGGATATCATCGAATAACATCCATTGAAGCCCATTGAGGTCAACTGTCACTTTGTAATAATTGAAAAATTTCAAAGTCTATCTTCCTAATTTGAAGTCGCATTTCAACATTTCTCATATATTCGAGTGAGTTTGCATCTAACTTTGTCAGATATCATCGAATAACATCCATTGAAGCCCATTGAGGTCAACTGTCACTTTGTAATAATTGAAAATTTTCAAAGTCTATCTTCCTAATTTGAAGTCGAATTTCAACATTTCTCATATATTTGAGTGAGTTTGCATCTAACTTTGTCAGATATCATCGAATAACATCCATTGAAGCCCATTGAGGTCAACTGTCACTTTGTAATAATTGAAAATTTTCAAAGTCTATCTTCCTAATTTGAAGTCGAATTTCAACATTTCTCATATATTTGAGTGAGTTTGCATCTAACTTTGTCAGATATCATCGAATAACATCCATTGAAGCCCATTGAGGTCAACTGTCACTTTGTAATAATTGAAAAATTTCAAAGTCTATCTTCCTAATTTGAAGTCGCATTTCAACATTTCTCATATATTCGAGTGAGTTTGCATCTAACTTTGTCAGATATCATCGAATAACATCCATTGAAGCCCATTGAGGTCAACTGTCACTTTGTAATAATTGAAAATTTTCAAAGTCTATCTCCTAATTTGAAGTCGAATTTCAACATTTCTCATATATTTGAGTGAGTTTGCATCTAACTTTGTCAGATATCATCGAATAACATCCATTGAAGCCCATTGAGGTCAACTGTCACTTTGTAATAATTGAAAATTTTCAAAGTCTATCTCCTAATTTGAAGTCGAATTTCAACATTTCTCATATATTTGAAAGAGTTTGCATCTAACTTTGTCAGATATCATCGAATAACATCCATTGAAGCCCATTGAGGTCAACTGTCACTTTGTAATAATTGAAAATTTTCAAAGTCTATCTCCTAATTTGAAGTCGAATTTCAACATTTCTCATATATTTGAGTGAGTTTGCATCTAACTTTGTCAGATATCATCGAATAACATCCATTGAAGCCCATTGAGGTCAACTGTCACTTTGTAATAATTGAAAATTTTCAAAGTCTATCTCCTAATTTGAAGTCGAATTTCAACATTTCTCATATATTTGAGTGAGTTTGCATCTAACTTTGTCAGATATCATCGAATAACATCGATTGAAGCCCTTTGAGGTCAACTGTCACTTTGTAATAATTGAAAATTTTCAAAGTCTATCTTCCTAATTTGAAGTCGCATTTTAACATTTCTCATATATTTGAGTGAGTTTGCATCTAACTTTGTCAGATATCATCGAATAACATCCATTGAAGCCCATTGAGGTCAACTGTCACTTTGTAATAATTGAAAATTTTCAAAGTCTATCTTCCTAATTTGAAGTCGCATTTTAACATTTCTCATATATTCGAGTGAGTTGCATCTAACTTTGTCAGATATCATCGAATAACATCCATTGAAGCCCATTGAGGTCAACTGTCACTTTGTAATAATTGAAAATTTTCAAAGTCTATCTTCCTAATTTGAAGTCGTATTTCAACATTTCTCATATATTCGAGTGAGTTTGCATCTAACTTTGTCGGATATCATCGAATAACATCCATTGAAGCCCATTGAGGTCAACTGTCACTTTGTAATAATTGAAAAATTTCAAAGTCTATCTTCCTAATTTGAAGTCGCATTTCAACATTTCTCATATATTCGAGTGAGTTTGCATCTAACTTTGTCAGATATCATCGAATAACATCCATTGAAGCCCATTGAGGTCAACTGTCACTTTGTAATAATTGAAAATTTTCAAAGTCTATCTTCCTAATTTGAAGTCGAATTTCAACATTTCTCATATATTTGAGTGAGTTTGCATCTAACTTTGTCAGATATCATCGAATAACATCCATTGAAGCCCATTGAGGTCAACTGTCACTTTGTAATAATTGAAAATTTTCAAAGTCTATCTTCCTAATTTGAAGTCGAATTTCAACATTTCTCATATATTTGAGTGAGTTTGCATCTAACTTTGTCAGATATCATCGAATAACATCCATTGAAGCCCATTGAGGTCAACTGTCACTTTGTAATAATTGAAAAATTTCAAAGTCTATCTTCCTAATTTGAAGTCGCATTTCAACATTTCTCATATATTCGAGTGAGTTTGCATCTAACTTTGTCAGATATCATCGAATAACATCCATTGAAGCCCATTGAGGTCAACTGTCACTTTGTAATAATTGAAAATTTTCAAAGTCTATCTCCTAATTTGAAGTCGAATTTCAACATTTCTCATATATTTGAGTGAGTTTGCATCTAACTTTGTCAGATATCATCGAATAACATCCATTGAAGCCCATTGAGGTCAACTGTCACTTTGTAATAATTGAAAATTTTCAAAGTCTATCTCCTAATTTGAAGTCGAATTTCAACATTTCTCATATATTTGAAAGAGTTTGCATCTAACTTTGTCAGATATCATCGAATAACATCCATTGAAGCCCATTGAGGTCAACTGTCACTTTGTAATAATTGAAAATTTTCAAAGTCTATCTCCTAATTTGAAGTCGAATTTCAACATTTCTCATATATTTGAGTGAGTTTGCATCTAACTTTGTCAGATATCATCGAATAACATCCATTGAAGCCCATTGAGGTCAACTGTCACTTTGTAATAATTGAAAATTTTCAAAGTCTATCTCCTAATTTGAAGTCGAATTTCAACATTTCTCATATATTTGAGTGAGTTTGCATCTAACTTTGTCAGATATCATCGAATAACATCCATGGAAGCCCATTGAGGTCAACTGTCACTTTGTAATAATTGAAAATTTTCAAAGTCTATCTCCTAATTTGAAGTCGAATTTCAACATTTCTCATATATTTGAAAGAGTTTGCATCTAACTTTGTCAGATATCATCGAATAACATCGATTGAAGCCCTTTGAGGTCAACTGTCACTTTGTAATAATTGAAAATTTTCAAAGTCTATCTTCCTAATTTGAAGTCGCATTTTAACATTTCTCATATATTCGAGTGAGTTGCATCTAACTTTGTCAGATATCATCGAATAACATCCATTGAAGCCCATTGAGGTCAACTGTCACTTTGTAATAATTGAAAATTTTCAAAGTCTATCTTCCTAATTTGAAGTCGTATTTCAACATTTCTCATATATTCGAGTGAGTTTGCATCTAACTTTGTCGGATATCATCGAATAACATCCATGGAAGCCCATTGAGGTCAACTGTCACTTTGTAATAATTGAAAAATTTCAAAGTCTATCCTCCTAATTTGAAGTCGCATTTCAACATTTCTCATATATTCGAGTGAGTTTGCATCTAACTTTGTCAGATATCATCGAATAACATCCATTGAAGCCCATTGAGGTCAACTGTCACTTTGTAATAATTGAAAATTTTCAAAGTCTATCTTCCTAATTTGAAGTCGAATTTCAACATTTCTCATATATTTGAGTGAGTTGCATCTAACTTTGTCAGATATCATCGAATAACATCCATTGAAGCCCATTGAGGTCAACTGTCACTTTGTAATAATTGAAAAATTTCAAAGTCTATCTTCCTAATTTGAAGTCGCATTTCAACATTTCTCATATATTCGAGTGAGTTTGCATCTAACTTTGTCAGATATCATCGAATAACATCCATTGAAGCCCATTGAGGTCAACTGTCACTTTGTAATAATTGAAAATTTTCAAAGTCTATCTCCTAATTTGAAGTCGAATTTCAACATTTCTCATATATTTGAAAGAGTTTGCATCTAACTTTGTCAGATATCATCGAATAACATCGATTGAAGCCCTTTGAGGTCAACTGTCACTTTGTAATAATTGAAAATTTTCAAAGTCTATCTTCCTAATTTGAAGTCGCATTTTAACATTTCTCATATATTCGAGTGAGTTGCATCTAACTTTGTCAGATATCATCGAATAACATCCATTGAAGCCCATTGAGGTCAACTGTCAGTTTGTAATAATTGAAAATTTTCAAAGTCTATCTTCCTAATTTGAAGTCGTATTTCAACATTTCTCATATATTCGAGTGAGTTTGCATCTAACTTTGTCGGATATCATCGAATAACATCCATTGAAGCCCTTTCAAAGTCTATCTTCCTAATTTGAAGTCGCATTTCAACATTTCTCATATATTTGAGTGAGTTTGCATCTAACTTTGTCAGATATCATCGAATAACATCCATTGAAGCCCATTGAGGTCAACTGTCACTTTGTAATAATTGAAAATTTTCAAAGTCTATCTTCCTAATTTGAAGTCGCATTTCAACATTTCTCATATATTTGAGTGAGTTTGCATCTAACTTTGTCAGATATCATCGAATAACATCCATTGAAGCCCATTGAGGTCAACTGTCACTTTGTAATAATTGAAAAATTTCAAAGTCTATCTTCCTAATTTGAAGTCGCATTTCAACATTTCTCATATATTCGAGTGAGTTTGCATCTAACTTTGTCAGATATCATCGAATAACATCCATTAAAGCCCATTGAGGTCAACTGTCACTTTGTAATAATTGAAAATTTTCAAAGTCTATCTTCCTAATTTGAAGTCGCATTTCAACATTTCTCATATATTTGAGTGAGTTTGCATCTAACTTTGTCAGATATCATCGAATAACATCCATTGAAGCCCATTGAGGTCAACTGTCACTTTGTAATAATTGAAAATTTTCAAAGTCTATCTTCCTAATTTGAAGTCGAATTTCAACATTTCTCATATATTTGAGTGAGTTTGCATCTAACTTTGTCAGATATCATCGAATAACATCCATTGAAGCCCATTGAGATCAACGGTCACTTTTGTAATAATTGAAAATTTTCAAAGTCTATCTTCCTAATTTGAAGTCGCATTTTAACATTTCTCATATATTCGAGTGAGTTGCATCTAACTTTGTCAGATATCATCGAATAACATCCATTGAAGCCCATTGAGGTCAACTGTCACTTTGTAATAATTGAAAATTTTCAAAGTCTATCTTCCTAATTTGAAGTCGTATTTCAACATTTCTCATATATTCGAGTGAGTTTGCATCTAACTTTGTCGGATATCATCGAATAACATCCATTGAAGCCCATTGAGGTCAACTGTCACTTTGTAATAATTGAAAAATTTCAAAGTCTATCTTCCTAATTTGAAGTCGCATTTCAACATTTCTCATATATTCGAGTGAGTTTGCATCTAACTTTGTCAGATATCATCGAATAACATCCATTGAAGCCCATTGAGGTCAACTGTCACTTTGTAATAATTGAAAATTTTCAAAGTCTATCTTCCTAATTTGAAGTCGAATTTCAACATTTCTCATATATTTGAGTGAGTTTGCATCTAACTTTGTCAGATATCATCGAATAACATCCATTGAAGCCCATTGAGGTCAACTGTCACTTTGTAATAATTGAAAATTTTCAAAGTCTATCTTCCTAATTTGAAGTCGAATTTCAACATTTCTCATATATTTGAGTGAGTTTGCATCTAACTTTGTCAGATATCATCGAATAACATCCATTGAAGCCCATTGAGGTCAACTGTCACTTTGTAATAATTGAAAAATTTCAAAGTCTATCTTCCTAATTTGAAGTCGCATTTCAACATTTCTCATATATTCGAGTGAGTTTGCATCTAACTTTGTCAGATATCATCGAATAACATCCATTGAAGCCCATTGAGGTCAACTGTCACTTTGTAATAATTGAAAATTTTCAAAGTCTATCTCCTAATTTGAAGTCGAATTTCAACATTTCTCATATATTTGAGTGAGTTTGCATCTAACTTTGTCAGATATCATCGAATAACATCCATTGAAGCCCATTGAGGTCAATTGTCACTTTGTAATAATTGAAAATTTTCAAAGTCTATCTTCCTAATTTGAAGTCGAATTTCAACATTTCTCATATATTTCAGTGAGTTTGCATCTAACTTTGTCAGATATCATCGAATAACATCCATTGAAGCCCATTGAGGTCAACTGTCACTTTGTAATAATTGAAAATTTTCAAAGTCTATCTTCCTAATTTGAAGTCGCATTTCAACATTTCTCATATATTCGAGTGAGTTTGCATCTAACTTGTCAGATATCATCGAATAACATCCATTGAAGCCCATTGAGGTCAACTGTCACTTTGTAATAATTGAAAATTTTCAAAGTCTATCTTCCTAATTTGAAGTCGAATTTCAACATTTCTCATATATTTGAGTGAGTTTGCATCTAACTTTGTCAGATATCATCGAATAACATCCATTGAAGCCCATTGAGGTCAACTGTCACTTTGTAATCATTGAAAATTTTCAAAGTCTATCTCCTAATTTGAAGTCGAATTTCAACATTTTTCATATATTTGAAAGAGTTTGCATCTAACTTTGTCAGATATCATCGAATAACATCGATTGAAGCCCTTTGAGGTCAACTGTCACTTTGTAATAATTGAAAATTTTCAAAGTCTATCTTCCTAATTTGAAGTCGCATTTTAACATTTCTCATATATTTGAGTGAGTTTGCATCTAACTTTGTCAGATATCATCGAATAACATCCATTGAAGCCCATTGAGGTCAACTGTCACTTTGTAATAATTGAAAATTTTCAAAGTCTATCTTCCTAATTTGAAGTCGCATTTTAACATTTCTCATATATTCGAGTGAGTTGCATCTAACTTTGTCAGATATCATCGAATAACATCCATTGAAGCCCATTGAGGTCAACTGTCACTTTGTAATAATTGAAAATTTTCAAAGTCTATCTTCCTAATTTGAAGTCGTATTTCAACATTTCTCATATATTCGAGTGAGTTTGCATCTAACTTTGTCGGATATCATCGAATAACATCCATTGAAGCCCATTGAGGTCAACTGTCACTTTGTAATAATTGAAAAATTTCAAAGTCTATCTTCCTAATTTGAAGTCGCATTTCAACATTTCTCATATATTCGAGTGAGTTTGCATCTAACTTTGTCAGATATCATCGAATAACATCCATTGAAGCCCATTGAGGTCAACTGTCACTTTGTAATAATTGAAAATTTTCAAAGTCTATCTTCCTAATTTGAAGTCGAATTTCAACATTTCTCATATATTTGAGTTAGTTTGCATCTAACTTTGTCAGATATCATCGAATAACATCCATTGAAGCCCATTGAGGTCAACTGTCACTTTGTAATAATTGAAAATTTTCAAAGTCTATCTTCCTAATTTGAAGTCGAATTTCAACATTTCTCATATATTTGAGTGAGTTTGCATCTAACTTTGTCAGATATCATCGAATAACATCCATTGAAGCCCATTGAGGTCAACTGTCACTTTGTAATAATTGAAAAATTTCAAAGTCTATCTTCCTAATTTGAAGTCGCATTTCAACATTTCTCATATATTCGAGTGAGTTTGCATCTAACTTTGTCAGATATCATCGAATAACATCCATTGAAGCCCATTGAGGTCAACTGTCACTTTGTAATAATTGAAAATTTTCAAAGTCTATCTCCTAATTTGAAGTCGAATTTCAACATTTCTCATATATTTGAGTGAGTTTGCATCTAACTTTGTCAGATATCATCGAATAACATCCATTGAAGCCCATTGAGGTCAACTGTCACTTTGTAATAATTGAAAATTTTCAAAGTCTATCTTCCTAATTTGAAGTCGAATTTCAACATTTCTCATATATTTCAATGAGTTTGCATCTAACTTTGTCAGATATCATCGAATAACATCCATTGAAGCCCATTGAGGTCAACTGTCACTTTGTAATAATTGAAAATTTTTAAAGTCTATCTTCCTAATTTGAAGTCGCATTTCAACATTTCTCATATATTCGAGTGAGTTTGCATCTAACTTTGTCAGATATCATCGAATAACATCCAATGAAGCCCATTGAGGTCAACTGTCACTTTGTAATAATTGAAAATTTTCAAAGTCTATCTTCCTAATTTGAAGTCGAATTTCAACATTTCTCATATATTTGAGTGAGTTTGCATCTAACTTTGTCAGATATCATCGAATAACATCCATTGAAGCCCATTGAGGTCAACTGTCACTTTGTAATCATTGAAAATTTTCAAAGTCTATCTCCTAATTTGAAGTCGAATTTCAACATTTCTCATATATTTGAAAGAGTTTGCATCTAACTTTGTCAGATATCATCGAATAACATCGATTGAAGCCCTTTGAGGTCAACTGTCACTTTGTAATAATTGAAAATTTTCAAAGTCTATCTTCCTAATTTGAAGTCGCATTTTAACATTTCTCATATATTCGAGTGAGTTGCATCTAACTTTGTCAGATATCATCGAATAACATCCATTGAAGCCCATTGAGGTCAACTGTCACTTTGTAATAATTGAAAATTTTCAAAGTCTATCTTCCTAATTTGAAGTCGTATTTCAACATTTCTCATATATTCGAGTGAGTTTGCATCTAACTTTGTCGGATATCATCGAATAACATCCATTGAAGCCCATTGAGGTCAACTGTCACTTTGTAATAATTGAAAAATTTCAAAGTCTATCTTCCTAATTTGAAGTCGCATTTCAACATTTCTCATATATTCGAGTGAGTTTGCATCTAACTTTGTCAGATATCATCGAATAACATCCATTGAAGCCCATTGAGGTCAACTGTCACTTTGTAATAATTGAAAATTTTCAAAGTCTATCTTCCTAATTTGAAGTCGAATTTCAACATTTCTCATATATTTGAGTGAGTTTGCATCTAACTTTGTCAGATATCATCGAATAACATCCATTGAAGCCCATTGAGGTCAACTGTCACTTTGTAATAATTGAAAATTTTCAAAGTCTATCTTCCTAATTTGAAGTCGAATTTCAACATTTCTCATATATTTGAGTGAGTTTGCATCTAACTTTGTCAGATATCATCGAATAACATCCATTGAAGCCCATTGAGGTCAACTGTCACTTTGTAATAATTGAAAAATTTCAAAGTCTATCTTCCTAATTTGAAGTCGCATTTCAACATTTCTCATATATTCGAGTGAGTTTGCATCTAACTTTGTCAGATATCATCGAATAACATCCATTGAAGCCCATTGAGGTCAACTGTCACTTTGTAATAATTGAAAATTTTCAAAGTCTATCTTCCTAATTTGAAGTCGCATTTCAACATTTCTCATATATTTGAGTGAGTTTGCATCTAACTTTGTCAGATATCATCGAATAACATCCATTGAAGCCCATTGAGGTCAACTGTCACTTTGTAATAATTGAAAATTTTCAAAGTCTATCTTCCTAATTTGAAGTCGAATTTCAACATTTCTCATATATTTGAGTGAGTTTGCATCTAACTTTGTCAGATATCATCGAATAACATCCATTGAAGCCCATTCAGGTCAACTGTCACTTTGTGATAATTGAAAATTTTCAAAGTCTATCTTCCTAATTTGAAGTCGAATTTCAACATTTCTCATATATTTGAGTGAGTTTGCATCTAACTTTGTCAGATATCATCGAATAACATCCATTGAAGCCCATTGAGGTCAACTGTCACTTTGTAATAATTGAAAATTTTCAAAGTCTATCTTCCTAATTTGAAGTCGAATTTCAACATTTCTCATATATTTGAGTGAGTTTGCATCTAACTTTGTCAGATATCATCGAATAACATCCATTGAAGCCCATTGAGGTCAACTGTCACTTTGTAATAATTGAAAATTTTCAAAGTCTATCTTCCTAATTTGAAGTCGCATTTCAACATTTCTCATATATTTGAGTGAGTTTGCATCTAACTTTGTCAGATATCATCGAATAACATCGATTGAAGCCCATTCAGGTCAACTGTCACTTTGTGATAATTGAAAATTTTCAAAGTCTATCTTCCTAATTTGAAGTCGAATTTCAACATTTCTCATATATTTGAGTGAGTTTGCATCTAACTTTGTCAGATATCATCGAATAACATCCATTGAAGCCCATTGAGGTCAACTGTCACTTTGTAATAATTGAAAATTTTCAAAGTCTATCTCCTAATTTGAAGTCGAATTTCAACATTTCTCATATATTTGAAAGAGTTTGCATCTAACTTTGTCAGATATCATCGAATAACATCGATTGAAGCCCTTTGAGGTCAACTGTCACTTTGTAATAATTGAAAATTTTCAAAGTCTATCTTCCTAATTTGAAGTCGCATTTTAACATTTCTCATATATTCGAGTGAGTTGCATCTAACTTTGTCAGATATCATCGAATAACATCCATTGAAGCCCATTGAGGTCAACTGTCACTTTGTAATAATTGAAAAATTTCAAAGTCTATCTTCCTAATTTGAAGTCGCATTTCAACATTTCTCATATATTCGAGTGAGTTTGCATCTAACTTTGTCAGATATCATCGAATAACATCCATTGAAGCCCATTGAGGTCAACTGTCACTTTGTAATAATTGAAAATTTTCAAAGTCTATCTTCCTAATTTGAAGTCGCATTTCAACATTTCTCATATATTTGAGTGAGTTTGCATCTAACTTTGTCAGATATCATCGAATAACATCCATTGAAGCCCATTGAGGTCAACTGTCACTTTGTAATAATTGAAAATTTTCAAAGTCTATCTTCCTAATTTGAAGTCGAATTTCAACATTTCTCATATATTTGAGTGAGTTTGCATCTAACTTTGTCAGATATCATCGAATAACATCCATTGAAGCCCATTGAGGTCAACTGTCACTTTGTAATAATTGAAAATTTTCAAAGTCTATCTTCCTAATTTGAAGTCGAATTTCAACATTTCTCATATATTTGAGTGAGTTTGCATCTAACTTTGTCAGATATCATCGAATAACATCCATTGAAGCCCATTGAGGTCAACTGTCACTTTGTAATAATTGAAAATTTTCAAAGTCTATCTTCCTAATTTGAAGTCGCATTTCAACATTTCTCATATATTTGAGTGAGTTTGCATCTAACTTTGTCAGATATCATCGAATAACATCCATTGAAGCCCATTGAGGTCAACTGTCACTTTGTAATAATTGAAAAATTTCAAAGTCTATCTTCCTAATTTGAAGTCGCATTTCAACATTTCTCATATATTCGAGTGAGTTTGCATCTAACTTTGTCAGATATCATCGAATAACATCCATTGAAGCCCATTGAGGTCAACTGTCACTTTGTAATAATTGAAAATTTTCAAAGTCTATCTTCCTAATTTGAAGTCGACTTTCAACATTTCTCATATATTTGAGTGAGTTTGCATCTAACTTTGTCAGATATCATCGAATAACATCCATTGAAGCCCATTGAGGTCAACTGTCACTTTGTAATAATTGAAAATTTTCAAAGTCTATCTCCTAATTTGAAGTCGAATTTCAACATTTCTCATATATTTGAAAGAGTTTGCATCTAACTTTGTCAGATATCATCGAATAACATCGATTGAAGCCCTTTGAGGTCAACTGTCACTTTGTAATAATTGAAAATTTTCAAAGTCTATCTTCCTAATTTGAAGTCGCATTTTAACATTTCTCATATATTCGAGTGAGTTGCATCTAACTTTGTCGGATATCATCGAATAACATCCATTGAAGCCCATTGAGGTCAACTGTCACTTTGTAATAATTGAAAATTTTCAAAGTCTATCTTCCTAATTTGAAGTCGCATTTTAACATTTCTCATATATTTGAGTGAGTTTGCATCTAACTTTGTCAGATATCATCGAATAACATCCATTGAAGCCCATTGAGGTCAACTGTCACTTTGTAATAATTGAAAATTTTCAAAGTCTATCTCCTAATTTGAAGTCGAATTTCAACATTTCTCATATATTTGAAAGAGTTTGCATCTAACTTTGTCAGATATCATCGAATAACATCGATTGAAGCCCTTTGAGGTCAACTGTCACTTTGTAATAATTGAAAATTTTCAAAGTCTATCTTCCTAATTTGAAGTCGCATTTTAACATTTCTCATATATTCGAGTGAGTTGCATCTAACTTTGTCAGATATCATCGAATAACATCCATTGAAGCCCATTGAGGTCAACTGTCACTTTGTAATAATTGAAAAATTTCAAAGTCTATCTTCCTAATTTGAAATCGCATTTCAACATTTCTCATATATTCGAGTGAGTTTGCATCTAACTTTGTCAGATATCATCGAATAACATCCATTGAAGCCCATTGAGGTCAACTGTCACTTTGTAATAATTGAAAATTTTCAAAGTCTATCTTCCTAATTTGAAGTCGCATTTCAACATTTCTCATATATTTGAGTGAGTTTGCATCTAACTTTGTCAGATATCATCGAATAACATCCATTGAAGCCCATTGAGGTCAACTGTCACTTTGTAATAATTGAAAATTTTCAAAGTCTATCTTCCTAATTTGAAGTCGAATTTCAACATTTCTCATATATTTGAGTGAGTTTGCATCTAACTTTTTCAGATATCATCGAATAACATCCATTGAAGCCCATTGAGGTCAACTGTCACTTTGTAATAATTGAAAATTTTCAAAGTCTATCTTCCTAATTTGAAGTCGAATTTCAACATTTCTCATATATTTGAGTGAGTTTGCATCTAACTTTGTCAGATATCATCGAATAACATCCATTGAAGCCCATTGAGGTCAACTGTCACTTTGTAATAATTGAAAATTATCAAAGTCTATCTTCCTAATTTGAAGTCGCATTTCAACATTTCTCATATAATTTGCATCTAACTTTGTCAGATATCATCGAATAACATCCATTGAAGCCCATTGAGGTCAACTGTCACTTTGTAATAATTGAAAATTTTCAGAGTCTATCTTCCTAATTTGAAGTCGTATTTCAACATTTCTCATATATTCGAGTGAGTTTGCATCTAACTTTGTCGGATATCATCGAATAACATCCATTGAAGCCCATTGAGGTCAACTGTCACTTTGTAATAATTGAAAATTTTCAAAGTCTATCTTCCTAATTTGAAGTCGCATTTCAACATTTCTCATATATGTGAAATGTGAAGTAAATAAGAAATTCTTCCAACAAAGATGAGGGCGTCTAAAAAGGGGCTTCACGGTCAATTTTTGTTATCGGTATTAAATCCTCAACATATATAAATATTTTGGTATTACTATCTATTATTTATGTAGAATAATGCGATTTTAAAATTTCTCATAGTGAAGGGTGGTCCTTAACTCTCTAACAATTCTGTTGAATGTAATCTCATAAATATCAAAAAAAATATATTAGAAACAAACAATTCTTGGAACAAAGACAAAGGCATCCAAGAAGGGGCTGCACGATCATTTTTCGTTATCGGTATTAAACCCTCGATATAATGTAAACAAACTATTCTACAAACAGATAAAAAGAGTTCCAAAACTGCACCGCACGTGTTATTTTTCAAATATAAATATCAACCCAAGGATACTTTCAACAAAAAAAGGGACTAATAATGGTCAATAACAGAATATAATATAAATGAAAGATTTCTAAAATAAACACACCAGAATCCATTGTAAACCATTAAAAATATTGAATTCTATTGAAACAATCTACTTTCACTATAAGAATTTCTTATAGAATAACCATTGTTTTTCTGAACATATGATGATGATATGAAGTATAGCTGATTTAATAACACTGATGATAAAATTAAAGTCAGGAGAATTTCAGTCAAACTAAACGAATAGAAAGAAGGTAAGGGTAGAAAGTTGGATATCAAACAACATTTAAACGATGGAGGAAACACTAATCTGAAGAAAGAAATGCTTATCAACTAGTAAAAATAATTTGAATTAACACGATAATGAAGTGAGTAGTTCGGCATCTATTTTGAAAACAAAAGAGGAACAAAAAACGCAAAGAAAAAAATGGTAAGAGAGGTAATCAACAAGGAGAGAATGAAAAATAAAAAAAAAAGTATCAAATGATGGATGTTGATGGTGAAAAAGAACAATTAAATCAGGATAAGGATACTACATAACCAAGTCCAAAAAAAATAAGGTAAAGAAAACAAAATTATCAGCTAGCAGCCGTTTAAATGGATCGGTTAACGGTGAAGAAGAACAAGTAAATGGAAACGATAGTTTAGAATGTAGTCTGAAAATAAAGAAATTATTAACAAATAGTGTTGTAAATAGTATAGTTGATAGTGAAATGTTTCTATAGATTATAAAAAGAAAAATATCAAAAGTGTTTTAAAAATATAAATATGGACCAATTGAGAAGACATTAAGGTTTAAAGGTATACCCGTTGTGATCCAAAAATACCCAAAAAAGTCGCTTCCATCAAAAAAGAATTTCATTCTGATATAAAGAGTATGTATCTATCTTTTGTTTTATAAGGTAATATTTAATTTCCAAATCAGATATATTATATTATTTCAAATGCTATCTAAATTTATTAATTAACAGATTCAACATAGGTAACTAATGGAAATTAATATTAAATTTTATTATTGATTGCTTTAATATTTTCTCATTAGTATTGGCATTTTTTACCTTTATTTTTTACAGATTTGTCAAACAAGAAGATGCTCAAATGCAGTTCAACAAAATGGTAATGTTTTCAAAGAAAAGCATTTGTGTGTTCGTTGGAAATTTTGATTTCTGTAAGTTTTATTAATGACATACATATTTTTGAATATTCAATAAGTATTAATTATATTTATTATTCCTTTGAGACCTAAGGAGCTGAAGAAGAGCAGTTATGGAAATTATTTGAACCTTATGGTTTGATAGAATCAGCTGTTAGAATTGTCAGAGACCCTCGTACCAGTATGGGAAAAGGATTTAGATATGTCAATTTCAAAGATGCCGATGCTGTACAATCAGATTTCCAAATGGAAAATGTGAACTTGGTGATCGGGAATTGAGAATTAAAAGCGAGTCATATAACTGGTTGCGGATATAACAGGCGTTACAAAAACACTTTCAGTAAAAATCAAACAAGAAAATTGAATTTTCACGAAAACCATTGCTCAAATTCGAAAACTAATGTGATTTGCACAGAGCGGTATTTTGGTATAAGGATCCCAGAAAAGCTATCAGTTTTTTCGAAAAAAGATCATTTAGGAGGGAAAAGTGGAGAAAAAACGTAAAAATCGGATTTTCACGAAAACCGATTCTTAAATTCGAAAACTAATGTGATTTTCGAAATCTCTATGAGAAAATACATGATACCACATATTTTTTTCGATACTTTCTTTTATCTGATGTGTTTAGATAGTTGTTTTTAGAAATATCAAATTTGTATATAATTGATTTAGTCTCACCCTTAAGGAGAGGCAACCAATTATACACAATGCTTCGAACTGGTTGTTATATAAACAGGAGAAAGACTATAATTAGTTTCCGGCGTCGCTCGGTAGACAGCGACATAATCGTAAAATCATAGAATGAGTAAAAGGATTGTGGTATCAATTCAATAACATTTTCTTATTTTATCTATGAGACGTATAACGGGTTGCGAATATGACAGGCGCTACAAAACACGTGCATCCTCTGTGCCATAATGTCCGAACCACACTTTCCTCACAGTTACTCACTGTATAGCAGAGAGGAAAGTTTGTGTTGTATCGGGCAGATAGCGGTGGGTGAATCAAGAGGAGAAAATTGGATTTTCACGAAAACCATTCCTCAAATTCGAAAACTACTGTGATTTTCGGAATCTCCATGGGACAATACATGATACCAAGTGTCAAAATTATTCAGAACTAATACAAAATAAAGATAGTCATTAAGAAAATGGTCTTTTTTATTACCAACACAAACCTTTCCACTTTGAAGCAAAGCTGCAATAATATAATCAACTATTTTCTCCAAATTGTCATACTTAATAATTTTCATTACATGACTTAATTATCATATAGTTTTTCCAAGTTTAAACAAACTTCGTGTATAACAAGAAAACAATTATAAATTAGAAAAGAATTCAAATTTTAAGATGTGTTGAGAATTATATTATTTTGGAGAGACGGTAAAAATATCAGCATTTTCTGAAAATTTGATAATCAATCATGCCAAATATGATAGTAAACTATTTTCTTTTGGCCAGCTCTGTACAAATTATAAAACCATTGGAACCCATAATATTTATTACTTTATTATTGTGTTATTTGCACATGTTGAAAGGGTCTAATTGGAAAAATCCACATCTTTACCTACCACAGCCATAAAAACGAGAACAAGCAATAAAACATCTGGTCAACAGATATGAGAATATTTTTTCCAAACGGCTTATTAGACTGGAAGCCTACAAAGAAAAAAACTACAACAATTACCACTAACAACAAAAAATTGTTTTTGTCATTAAAGAAATAAATTGAAACACAAAATGATCGAATTTAATACGACTAAATAAGGAAAATATAAAAAAAACTATTTATTTTCAAAAAATTTTATTCATTGCATATCAAAAAACATTAAAAATATGTCAATTAATAAAAAAATAAAACTATCTAAACAAAATTAAAATCGAAAACTACACAACCATATTAAAATTCTGCCTGCAGTATCACAATGTTATTATTTTGCAAAATTAATTCCTTAACCAATGTTCTCTTTTTCGGACTTCTTCGGTTTTCCCTAAACATTAAAAATAACTAAATTTCAAAATATTGTACGAAATTAAAACATAAGTAAGGATAGTAAGGATAGTAAGGATAATTAAAATGGAAAATTTAAAAGGCTCAACATAAAAAAAACCGAATATTTAATTTGCAAATGCGTATTTTTCACTTGAGCACCTGAAGCATTTGTTCTTATCATCCTACAATTCAGTCTGGATAGGTCTTCTTCATATTTTTTTCAGTGTGAAAAAAAAAGATTTTATGAGTTTAGAATAATTATAGCCTGTAGCTGATTCCTGCGAGATTTGACCCATCTGCTTTATTTTATATAATATCTGTGAAATTCGATGATAGATTTTCCACCATCAATTTTTTTCTATGTAATTCTTTGCAAATCGTCACAAAATAGCTATTTCCATGTCGAACGCAAACAGACGGGAAACAAATTTTTCACAAAATTAATTGAAAAGCTGAATTTTTTATTATGTAACATTTAATTAATACTCACCGACGAGTTAAGGGATTTTCTAATGGTGACTATTTTCTCAACTTTTGATTCTATTTTAGTATTGTTATCCAGTCTTTGAATTATAATAAGGCGATTTTAATAAATTCTCTCTAACATTACGGAGTGACGACATCAATCTCGATTCTTTTCCAGCAGAATTACTACAATTTGAACGAACTTGAATGTTAGTAATCCCCTCGGTAACACTATTTCTTCTCATTATTTTATGTTGTTCTTGAACTCTTATTGGGGTGGGAGTACTCCCAATTTTTTCTTTGCAACTCGAAGATGCACTGAAACTAATATATATATATATATATATATATATATATATATATATATATATATATATATATATATATATATATATATATATATATGCCCAAGTGTTTATACAGGGACATCCGATGTATATACTATATACTTTATACTGTCCTCGAAGAAATAGTTATGTGTATTAGAAAACCAGTTATACTGTCCTCAAACTGAAACATCAAATACATATACGATATACAATGGTATATACGGTTTTAGCAAACCAGTTATACTGTCCCCAAACTGAAACTTCAAATATTTATGCGGTATATAATGGTATATTCGGTATGTCCTCAAAAAATCGGTTATAGCGTTGCCGGAAAATAGATCGAAGCAGATTAATGTGCTTATTAAATAAAAAAAATTGGATGTAATACCTAGTATATAAATAATACCCCAGGCCAGTAGATTTTGAATTCAACTCATGAAAATTGTGTTTTTTTTTAAATCAAAATACAAGTGACACTAATAACAGCTGGTGGTGATTCTATTATAAGTGTGCAAGAGCTAAGAAACAAAAACAAAACCCAATCCTATAAAATTCTCACATTCTCACAAGGGTAACAAATAGTACACTATCCATGTTGTTTTTTCATGCAACTCAGTTTCTTGAAATAAATCAACAGGCTTATCCCAAAAATGTAATCACTAGTTGTATTACCATTGAATATACCACCTCATACAAATCGTACCGCAAAGTAACTATTTCCAGGACGATTCACCATTATATTTGGACCCATTATAAACTTGAATAACTTTTAAGCCCCATTATATAATGGAATTGGGTTTTTATCAATCTTTCTCTAATAGTGCATTTCGTAAATAAGACAACTTTTTATTTCAGATGGAACACACTGTAGAATTCTCTACAATCTGGAAATTCACTCTTTTCACTTTCCAAAATACTCTAATCAGTATAGTTATTGTACAGGGTGATAGTTATATTGATGCTTGAAGTCAGTATTGTTTTTAGGGAACATGTAACGATTCACAAGTTGACTATAGAAATGATAGACAACATAACTTTCAACCATTAAATAACCTTATTGAGAATTGAAACGATTAATATTTATAATAATTACTAAATAATTACGAAAGATCCGAAATGGAATTACTGGAACCATTGCTGAAATTCATACTGAACACACTTTTCAATACCACTATACAGACACTCAAACTTGCGTATCTTTTTGGGCGTTTGAAGTCGTTGAACTTAGTCATGGAAACGCGCGTTAGATTGAGAAGTGTGTATGTCTGTGTAGTGATAGTGTAAATGTGAATCGATTTCTTTATTTCTTAATTATCTGTTTCGGCGTTCACAAGTAGTTGTCTTCATTCTCCGTAGTAACTTCATGCATCCTTACATGTTTCGAAAAAACAATACTATAATAAAGTCATCACACCCAGTACAAAAAATATACTAAGTAGTTTGGAAATGGAAAAGAATGGATTTTCAGATTGTTGAAAAGTATGAAAGGTATATCATTTTCGATTAAACCGGAAGTGAATATAATTAGACGAATACCGAAAAAAACTAAATTAATAAAAATTAGAGACTAGTAAAACCCCATTCCATTATATAAATTAGTTCAAAATTTATTATGTGGTCAAAATATAACTCGGTATAATAATATATCATTTCATAGATAGGATTAAAATAACCATGAAGTAGAAATGACAACCTATGAAATTTATCACTGTTTTGTTATAACTGTGACTATATCTGTAACAAGAACGACAATACCTGATATCGAATAAAAACAGAACCTTGTTGCCAAATTAATCGAGTAATTAATTACAAAATGCCAGTTACTAAAGATGCGTTTACACCGGAGTTAATAACAAGAGTTTTTAAGAAAAAGTTATTAACTTAACAGAATCGCCAAAAAATTCTCTTCACAAAAGTTAATAATAACTCGTGTTTTTAACAGAAAATTCCTTGTTAAGCCGCGTTTACACCGGAGTTAATAACACGAGTTTTTTAACATTTTTGTTATTAACAGGTGTTAATAAGAAAAGTCATTAACATATCTTAATAACATTTTCTTTTGGCTGCTAGTTTTGTTATCAACAAAAGTTAAAAGTCACTTCGCCAGTATCAACGCTCATGCCGGGCGAGCGGGTTGCGGGGAAGAGAGGAACCAGTTATTAACAAAAGTTAACACGCTAAAAGAGGCTATTAAATTCTGTTATTAACATTTGTTTGAAACACAACACATTTCCTTTAATCTTTACCGACTCTTGATGGATAACATAAATCTTGTTAATAACAAGGAATTTTCTGTTAAAAACACGAGTTATTAACTTTTGTTAATAGAAATTTTTTGGCGATTCAGTTAAGTTAATAACTTTTTATTAAAAACTCGTGTTATTAACGCCGGTGTAAACGCGGCTTAACATGCATATACAATAACAAGAATTCAGTGCTAATTTTGTTGGGCTTTTTTGTCATTTCTGGGAATAGGTATTTACCAAATTATGATCTGCATGAAATCCTTGATTATATGTAGTAACTAGATAATCTACCCCGTGTTAAGTTTTGAAGCGGAATTCCCGATTCATAGATGGCGATACCCAAAACTAGGGAAAGATAGCCGACTGTCGATTCTACGTCCGAATAGTGCATTTAATGGAACGCGCACCTATGTATGAATAGCAAAACTATTAATTGCTTCTAGAATTTGACCTGTTGAGAGACAATAGCGATATGGGTGGATGTACAAAAAATATTCTACATCAGACGCTCGAAAATATACGAGTTGTTCCACTTGAAAAAACAAACTAGAAAATTCATTTTAAACAATTCGGATTAGAAAAATAATTTTCAGCTACTCTGTATAATTGTAGGGCATGGAAATGGACCAGAAACATCGCACATCTATCTATCAAGTGGTATCATAATTATTTTCTCTTGAGTTCCGTAACTATGATGAAGGATGACAGTGGTTTTTTCGGTATGCATCTGCAAATAAGATTTTCATTTTCATAAAAAAAATCATAATTTGGTTAAGGAAATGTCAATAATATTGGAGGGGTGATTGGAGGTCACTGAACTGCTTGAAAAAAAATATGCTAATATACATGACATTTCATTAAAAAAACACTGTAGATCCTCGGTTCGCCCTGTATATTCGGTAATAATTTCCAGTAATCAAATTTGTTGTCTACTGAACACAAATCATTTTGTCCAAATTTACTAACTTTGGTAAGAGAAGACGAATCATCAAAAACACCTAAAAACAGATTAGAACGCCACTTCAAAGGATTAACAATGAACGGTTTAATATTACAAGAATTAGTGAAGTTACGGCGATGTTTAAAATCGAATGTCTATACATACCTCATATGAACGAATTAATTTTTTTAAATACATAGGTAGGTATTATATAGTTTTAATCGAATTATATATCTGGAGCTCGTTTACTATAATTTATTGTATTAATCTTTACCATTATTTATGATATATGCAGGTGGTAAAAATATCAACATAAATACCTATATTTTTTCTAAATAGAAACAGAAATACATAATACAATTTAGATGCAAAGACAGTTATAAAGGTACTCTAGATATAGATATGTTGGCTTCAAAATAAAGTATTTAATTCTCCTTCTATGGGTTTTGTTATTCGAAGAACTGGGCTCAGTACTTCAAGTCTTAAAATTATTCCTGACATTTGACAGTTTTTCAGCATTATTTGAAATATATACTGCGCACTCTATCGTTGAATCTACAGAACTGCGTAGTTTGGAAGCCATCTAGGTAGGTACCTATAATATTCCCATTGGATGCTATTATTTTGCAATTTGAAACATTGAAAAATTTCAATAAAGAACGAATATCCCGACATAAAGAATAGATAAAACCCTATTTTCACGAATTTCAAATATGAATCCATGTTAGTTAAAAAAACAAGCAAAAAATTTTGTACTTTGATAAGTTCCATCTAGTGGTATCTTATGTTTCAAATATGATATTTGAAAGAATTTGCAAAGAAGCTATGAGTTCGGGGATTATAGTATACCAGCTTAATAAATGTGGCTAATTAGGTATATATATATTAATATATGCAATTGGTAAACTCTATTGTTCATTTTCCAGTAATCATTCTAAATTCGTCGGTTTTGTTCTTTTGGAATGATCCATTTTCTATTCTCCATTAGTAAAGCTATATCATTAAGTGCTTATAGATACAGTTTAATTCATATCGTTTTTTAGTTATATTGCCGGTGAATAATCTTTATCGACAAAAGAAAGTATGAATCGATTTCGTAAAGTAAAAGGTAATTATAATATCTAATTTTACTGATAAATGTGAAATCAAATTGAAAATGTGTATTTAGGATAAGTCGCCATTTTTCAAAGTGCCGATGTGTTGCACGTGGCATTTCAGAATAATCGCGCTGTATTTTAGTTTTAATATATCATTGGATAATTATAGTGCATTCCATTTTTTGTATCTTTTCTAAATCAAATTAGAGAGATTGTATTACTCATACAATTTTTTACTGTTGCATACCGCGTTCAGTAACGAATTTCTGTCATTCTTAAACGTGAAATAAAGTAAAAGCTAAAAGCACAGTATAAAGCTTACAATAACAGTTGATGGCTCATTCGATGTCGGCATTTTTGATGTTCATGGTTCAAATTTTCCACGGCGCAACAAGAAATTGTTTTCCACGCGCTCAGGGGTGTATCCAATTGATACAATGCCCGACACTAAATAATATAAACTGTTCGATGATAGATTTAACTAAATAATAAATACTAACCATTAGTGTAGTGATACTAATATTATGAACGAAAAAGTTGATTAAATTCATTATTGGTGTTAGAGGACAAACACAGTGAAACAAAGTATTGTGTTGTAAGAACTCGAATCAAGTTTGTTTATTTTTGTGAAACATCTGTACATTTTACAATTTATTCTTTTGGTTTTTTTGATTAGTTATCCTGAACATAAGGTACTTTGTACTGACGGGTTTCTTTGAAAAATAAAATATGACGTAATTATAATGAGTTGTTTAATAGTTGTGTTATAAACGTTTTAGAAATATAATCAGTAATATATTTATTATTTTGTCTATTCTGGAGTGTATTCAATTTATTTGTTGAAATTTTGTTAAAAATTGAAGGTTTTTGTTGTACGTGGAAGTGGAATTAATACGACACACACAACAATAATGTGCAGTTTTTACTTTATCAATAGTTATAGTTCACATGAAATAATACTCTGTTTAGAATAATGACACTCAAAACCAATTAAAATAGGGGAAACACTGGCAAAACAACAAAGGGTAAGAATCTTATCTCAGTTTAAGCTTAAAAATGTGAAAGAACAACGAACCTACAATGTTGCCCAATGTTATTATTTTTAACGTTTAAAGGATGCTAAATAATATTTTTTATGTATTTTTAGAATCTAGTTATGCATATGTATTTACGATTTTATGCAGTAGCGAAGTAAGATAGGATTTG
Source organism: Diorhabda sublineata (assembly GCF_026230105.1). Classification (NCBI taxonomy): domain Eukaryota; kingdom Metazoa; phylum Arthropoda; class Insecta; order Coleoptera; family Chrysomelidae; genus Diorhabda; species Diorhabda sublineata. The sequence goes on along the minus strand of NW_026614306.1, from coordinate 27,095 downwards.
TCTGTTGGGAAACTTATCAGAATAAGATATCCAACAACAGTGTGTCATAACTGACAAACTTTCTGAGCAAAGGTTGTTTCCCAGGAGTGTGTATGAGAGATACAATATTGAGTGAGCAATCTGCTTCTATAAGCTATAATTTAGTACTTGTAGCTTCTTGAGAAATGGAATGAAAATTGAAAATTTCATTATCATAGAAATAAAAAGTTCACGAAATGGTTTTCATATTCTGTCGAGTTATCAATCTTTTAGATGCGTATTGCGATTATTCTGAAATGGACTTTACTAGCTTTGTCAAACACCTGACCTTCGGGTGTTCAGATAATTTCTGCTGAAAATGTAAATACTATCTGTTGATAATTATTTATAGACAACAGTAAGAAATACTGTCTAGTGAGGTTTATTGAGGACAAAATTCTGTACATAGTACCTACAAGGCAGTTGACTCCAATTGAAGGAGATTTGGTGTGGGCTCCATATAAAAAAATGGGCTTTTATGAAGCTCATATAGTTTTTCTCAATAATAATAGAAATATATTGGAAAAAAAGAAACGAGATATCCAAATGAGTAAAGATATTGAAAGTCTGAATGGTAAGTTGAACTATATTATTTATAAAATATCTGAAACAGTTCCTGTTTTTGTAAAATTTTGGATGGAAATCTATACATAGTTACTAAATTAGTTTCAAATCCTCTATAATTGATCATTGATCTATGTATATAAACTGTTTCATTTGCACCATTCCTTTTTAGATATGAATACTGCAATTTCTACATCTAATCTCTGTGGTAATGAAGATAATTCTAGATGTTATCCTACATATGAGGCAGATGATACAAAAATAAATCAAAGTAAGTATGGTACTTTCTCAATAGACGCGAATTTGTTCTTAAAAAAGTAAGTCTATGTTCAACTTATAGTTGTTGCCGTCAGTTTTAATTAATCTAATAAGGAAGTAGGTCTACATAATAAGTGATAATGTGATCTACCTATCTTGTTTATAGATATTGCAGTTTCTGAATGTGATCTTAGTGTGGACAGAGATAATTCATTACATGATCCAACTTACATACCAGAAGATACTGAGACTGTTAATGTCACATAAACAAATAAGCGTAAGTCATTTTCACATTAGTTTCTAGCTTGTGAAAGAAATCATGAATTTATACCTCAGTTATCAGGTGGCCACTAATTTTTCATTTTTTTTTAAATAATTATATATACAATGAGTTTCAAAAACTTCACACCAATTTTTCAGAAAATATGAGATGTCAAATCAACACAAAGTTACAAAATTACAAAGTGACAGTTGACCTCAATGGGCTTCAATGGATGTTATTCGATGATATCTGACAAAGTTAGATGCAAACTCACTTAAATATATGATAAATGTTGAAATTCGACTTCAAATTAGGAAGATAGACTTTGAAAATTTTCAATTATTACAAAGTGACAGTTGACCTCAATGGGCTTCAATGGATGTTTTCGATGATATCTGACAAAGTTAGATGCAAACTCATTCAAATATATGAGAAATGTTGATATTCGACTTCAAATGAAGGAAGATAGACTTTGAAAATTTTTAATCAACACAAAGTGAGAATCGACTTCAATGGGCTTCAATGAATGTAAATCGACGATATCTGACAAAGTTAGATGCGAACTCATTTAAATATATGAGAAATGTTGAAATTCGACTTCAAATGAGAAAGATAGACTTTGAAAATTTTCAATCAACACAAAGTGAGAATCGACTGCAATGGGCTTCAATGAATGTAAATCGACGATATCTGACAAAGTCAGATACAAACTCATTCAAATATATAAGAAATGTTGAAATTCGACTTCAAATGAGAAAGATAGACTTTGAAAATTTTCAATAAACACAAATTGACAATCGACCTCAATGGGCTTCAATGAATGTAAATCGACGATATCTGACAGAGTCAGATACAAACTCATTCAAATATATAAGAAATGTTGAAATTCGACTTCAAATGAGGAAGATAGACTTTGAAAATTTTCAATCAACACAAAGTGACAATCGACTTCAATGAGCTTCAATGGATGTAAATCGACGATATCTGACAAAGTTAGATGCAAACTCATTCAAATATATGAGAAATGTTGAAAATCGACTTCAAACGAGGAAGATAGATTTTGAAAATTTTCAATCAACCCAAAGTGGCAATCGACCTCAATGGGCTTCAATGGATGTTATTCGATGATATCTGACAAAGTTAGATGCAAACTCACTCAAATATATGAGAAATGTTGAAATTCGACTTCAAATTAGGAAGAAGATAGACTTTGAAAATTTTCAATTATTACAAAGTGACAGTTGACCTCAATGGGTTTCAATGGATGTTATTCGATGATATCTGACAAAGTTAGATGCAAACTCACTCGAATATATCAGAAATGTTGAAATGCGACTTCAAATTAGGAAGATAGACTTTGAAAATTTTCAATTATTACAAAGTGACAGTTGACCTCAATGGGTTTCAATGGATGTTATTCGATGATATCTGACAAAGTTAGATGCAAACTCACTCGAATATATGAGAAATGTTGAAATGCGACTTCAAATTAGGAAGTTAGACTTTGAAAATTTTCAATTATTACAAAGTGACAGTTGACCTCAATGGGCTTCAATCGATGTTATTCGATGATATCTGACAAAGTTAGATGCAAACTCACTCAAATATATGAGTAATGTTGAAATTCGACTTCAAAGTAGGAAGATAGACTTTGAAAATTTTCAATTATTACAAAGTGACAGTTGACCTCAATGGGCTTCAATCGATGTTATTCGATGATATCTGACAAAGTTAGATGCAAACTCACTCAAATATATTAAAAATGTTGAAATTCGACTTCAAATTAGGAAGATAGACTTTGAAAATTTTCAATTATTACAAAGTGACAGTTGACCTCAGAGGGCTTCAATCGATGTTATTCGATATATGACAAAGTTAGATGCAAACTCACTAAAATATATGAGAAATGTTGAAATGCGACTTCAAATTAGGAAGATAGACTTTGAAAATTTTCAATTATTACAAAGTGACAGTTGACCTCTAGGGGTTCAATCGATGTTATTCGATGATATCTGACAAAGTTAGATGCAAACTCACTCAAATATATGAGAAATGTTGAAATCGACTTCAAATTAGGAAGATAGACTTTGAAAATTTTCAATTATTACAAAGTGACAGTTGACCTCAATGGGCTTCAATGGATGTTATTCGATGATATCTGACAAAGTTAGATGCAAACTCACTCAAATATATGAGAAATGTTGAAATTCGACTTCAAATTAGGAAGATAGACTTTGAAAATTTTCAATTATTACAAAGTGACAGTTGACCTCAAAGGGCTTCAATCGATGTTATTCGATGATATCTGACAAAGTTAGATGCAAACTCACACAAATATATGAGAAATGTTGAAATTCGACTTCAAATTAGGAAGATAGACTTTGAAAATTTTCAATTATTACAAAGTGACAGTTGACCTCAAAGGGCTTCAATCGATGTTATTCGATGATATCTGACAAAGTTAGATGCAAACTCACTCAAATATATGAGAAATGTTGAAATGCGACTTCAAATTAGGAAGATAGACTTTGAAAATTTTCAATTATTACAAAGTGACAGTTGACCTCTAGGGGTTCAATCGATGTTATTCGATGATATCTGACAAAGTTAGATGCAAACTCACTCAAATATATGAGAAATGTTGAAATCGACTTCAAATTAGGAAGATAGACTTTGAAAATTTTCAATTATTACAAAGTGACAGTTGACCTCAATGGGCTTCAATCGATGTTATTCGATGATATCTGACAAAGTTAGATGCAAACTCACACAAATATATGAGAAATGTTGAAATTCGACTTCAAATTAGGAAGATAGACTTTGAAAATTTTCAATTATTACAAAGTGACAGTTGACCTCAATGGGCTTCAATGGATGTTGTTCGATGATATCTGACAAAGTTAGATGCAAACTCACTCAAATATATGAGAAATGTTGAAATTCGACTTCAAATTAGGAAGATAGACTTTGAAAATTTTCAATTATTACAAAGTGACAGTTGACCTCAATGGGCTTCAATCGATGTTATTCGATGATTCTACCTACCTAGGAATTATTGTACCCCGAGAAGCTCACACCAGAAATTAAATAATTGAAAAGTGAATATTATATTATTTATAAAATATCTGAAACAGTTCCTGTTTTTGTAAAATTTTGGATGGAAATCTATACATAGTTACTAAATTAGTTTCAAATCCTCTATAATTGATCATTGATCTATGTATATAAACTGTTTCATTTGCACCATTCCTTTTTAGATATGAATACTGCAATTTCTACATCTAATCTCTGTGGTAATGAAGATAATTCTAGATGTTATCCTACATATGAGGCAGATGATACAAAAATAAATCAAAGTAAGTATGGTACTTTCTCAATAGACGTGAATTTGTTCTTAAAAAAGTAAGTCTATGTTCAACTTATAGTTGTTGCCGTCAGTTTTAATTAATCTAATAAGGAAGTAGGTCTACATAATAAGTGATAATGTGATCTACCTATCTTGTTTATAGATATTGCAGTTTCTGAATGTGATCTTAGTGTGGACAGAGATAATTCATTACATGATCCAACTTACATACCAGAAGATACTGAGACTGTTAATGTCACAAAAACAAATAAGCGTAAGTCATTTTCACATTAGTTTCTAGCTTGTGAAAGAAATCATGAATTTATACCTCAGTTATCAGGTGGCCACTAATTTTTCATTTTTTTTTAAATAATTATATATACAATGAGTTTCAAAAAGTTCACACCAATTTTTCAGAAAATATGAGATGTCAAATCAACACAAAGTTACAAAATTACAAAGTGACAGTTGACCTCAATGGGCTTCAATGGATGTTATTCGATGATATCTGACAAAGTTAGATGCAAACTCACTTAAATATATGATAAATGTTGAAATTCGACTTCAAATTAGGAAGATAGACTTTGAAAATTTTCAATTATTACAAAGTGACAGTTGACCTCAATGGGCTTCAATGGATGTTTTCGATGATATCTGACAAAGTTAGATGCAAACTCATTCAAATATATGAGAAATGTTGATATTCGACTTCAAATGAGGAAGATAGACTTTGAAAATTTTCAATCAACACAAAGTGAGAATCGACTGCAATGGGCTTCAATGAATGTAAATCGACGATATCTGACAAAGTCAGATACAAACTCATTCAAATATATAAGAAATGTTGAAATTCGACTTCAAATGAGAAAGATAGACTTTGAAAATTTTCAATAAACACAAATTGACAATCGACCTCAATGGGCTTCAATGAATGTAAATCGACGATATCTGACAGAGTCAGATACAAACTCATTCAAATATATAAGAAATGTTGAAATTCGACTTCAAATGAGGAAGATAGACTTTGAAAATTTTCAATCAACACAAAGTGACAATCGACTTCAATGAGCTTCAATGGATGTAAATCGACGATATCTGACAAAGTTAGATGCAAACTCATTCAAATATATGAGAAATGTTGAAAATCGACTTCAAACGAGGAAGATAGATTTTGAAAATTTTCAATCAACACAAAGTGACAATCGACTTCAATGAGCTTCAATGGATGTAAATCGACGATATCTGACAAAGTTAGATGCAAACTCATTCAAATATATGAGAAATGTTGAAAATCGACTTCAAACGAGGAAGATAGATTTTGAAAATTTTCAATCAACCCAAAGTGGCAATCGACCTCAATGGGCTTCAATGGATGTTATTCGATGATATCTGACAAAGTTAGATGCAAACTCACTCAAATATATGAGAAATGTTGAAATTCGACTTCAAATTAGGAAGAAGATAGACTTTGAAAATTTTCAACTATTACAAAGTGACAGTTGACCTCAATGGGTTTCAATGGATGTTATTCGATGATATCTGACAAAGTTAGATGCAAACTCACTCGAATATATCAGAAATGTTGAAATGCGACTTCAAATTAGGAAGATAGACTTTGAAAATTTTCAATTATTACAAAGTGACAGTTGACCTCAATGGGTTTCAATGGATGTTATTCGATGATATCTGACAAAGTTAGATGCAAACTCACTCGAATATATGAGAAATGTTGAAATGCGACTTCAAATTAGGAAGATAGACTTTGAAAATTTTCAATTATTACAAAGTGACAGTTGACCTCAATGGGCTTCAATGGATGTTATTCGATGATATCTGACAAAGTTAGATGCAAACTCACTCAAATATATGAGAAATGTTGAAATGCGACTTCAAATTAGGGAGATAGACTTTGAAAATTTTCAATTATTACAAAGTGACAGTTGACCTCAATGGGCTTCAATCGATGTTATTCGATGATATCTGACAAAGTTAGATGCAAACTCACTCAAATATATGAGAAATGTTGAAATTCTACTTCAAATTAGGAAGATAGACTTTGAAAATTTTCAATTATTACAAAGTGACAGTTGACCTCAATGGGCTTCAATCGATGTTATTCGATGATATCTGACAAAGTTAGATGCAAACTCACTCAAATATATTAAAAATGTTGAAATTCGACTTCAAATTAGGAAGATAGACTTTGAAAATTTTCAATTATTACAAAGTGACAGTTGACCTCAGAGGGCTTCAATCGATGTTATTCGATATCTGACAAAGTTAGATGCAAACTCACTCAAATATATGAGAAATGTTGAAATGCGACTTCAAATTAGGAAGATAGACTTTGAAAATTTTCAATTATTACAAAGTGACAGTTGACCTCAATGGGCTTCAATGGATGTTATTCGATGATATCTGACAAAGTTAGATGCAAACTCACTCGAATATATCAGAAATGTTGAAATGCGACTTCAAATTAGGAAGATAGACTTTGAAAATTTTCAATTATTACAAAGTGACAGTTGACCTCAATGGGCTTCAATGGATGTTATTCGATGATATCTGACAAAGTTAGATGCAAACTCACTCAAATATATGAGAAATGTTGAAATTCGACTTCAAATTAGGAAGATAGACTTTGAAAATTTTCAATTATTACAAAGTGACAGATGACCTCAATGGGCTTCAATGGATGTTATTCGATGATATCTGACAAAGTTAGATGCAAACTCACTCAAATATATGAGAAATGTTGAAATTCGACTTCAAATTAGGAGATAGACTTTGAAAATTTTCAATTATTATAAAGTGACAGTTGACCTCAATGGGCTTCAATGGATGTTATTCGATGATATCTGACAAAGTTAGATGCAAACTCACTCAAATATGTGAGAAATGTTGAAATTCGACTTCAAATTAGGAAGATAGACTTTTATAATTTTCAATTATTACCAAGTGACAGTTGACCTCAATGGGCTTCAATGGATGTTATTCGATGATATCTGACAAAGTTAGATGCAAACTCACTCAAATATATGAGAAATGTTGAAATTCGACTTCAAATTAGGAAGATAGACTTTGAAAATTTTCAATTATTACAAAGTGACAGTTGACCTCAATGGGCTTCAATGGATGTTATTCGATGATATCTGACAAAGTTAGATGCAAACTCACTCGAATATATGAGAAATGTTGAAATGCGACTTCAAATTAGGAAGATAGACTTTGAAAATTTTCAATTATTACAAAGTGACAGTTGACCTCAATGGGTTTCAATGGATGTTATTCGATGATATCTGACAAAGTTAGATGCAAACTCACTCGAATATATGAGAAATGTTGAAATTCGACTTCAAATTAGGAAGATAGACTTTGAAAATTTTCAATTATTACAAAGTGACAGTTGACCTCAATGGGTTTCAATGGATGTTATTCGATGATATCTGACAAAGTTAGATGCAAACTCACTCGAATATATGAGAAATGTTGAAATGCGACTTCAAATTAGGAAGATAGACTTTGAAAATTTTCAATTATTACAAAGTGACAGTTGACCTCAATGGGCTTCAATCGATGTTATTCGATGATATCTGACAAAGTTAGATGCAAACTCACTCGAATATATGAGAAATGTTGAAATTCGACTTCAAATTAGGAAGATAGACTTTGAAAATTTTCAATTATTACAAAGTGACAGTTGACCTCAATGGGTTTCAATGGATGTTATTCGATGATATCTGACAAAGTTAGATGCAAACTCACTCGAATATATGAAAAAGATGTCACATCTAATCTCTGTGGTAATGAAGATAATTCTAGATGTTATCCTACATATGAGGCAGATGATACAAAAATAAATCAAAGTAAGTATGGTACTTTCTCAATAGACGTGAATTTGTTCTTAAAAAAGTAAGTCTATGTTCAACTTATAGTTGTTGCCGTCAGTTTTAATTAATCTAATAAGGAAGTAGGTCTACATAATAAGTGATAATGTGATCTACCTATCTTGTTTATAGATATTGCAGTTTCTGAATGTGATCTTAGTGTGGACAGAGATAATTCATTACATGATCCAACTTACATACCAGAAGATACTGAGACTGTTAATGTCACATAAACAAATAAGCGTAAGTCATTTTCACATTAGTTTCTAGCTTGTGAAAGAAATCATGAATTTATACCTCAGTTATCAGGTGGCCACTAATTTTTCATTTTTTTTTAAATAATTATATATACAATGAGTTTCAAAAAGTTCACACCAATTTTTCAGAAAATATGAGATCTCAAATCAACACAAAGTGAGAATCGACTTCAATGGGCTTCAATGAATGTAAATCGACGATATCTGACAAAGTTAGATGCAAACTCATTCAAATATATGAGAAATGTTGAAATTCGACTTCAAATTAGGAAGATAGACTTTGAAAATTTTCAATTATTACAAAGTGAGATTCGACTTCAATGGGCTTCAATGAATGTAAATCGACGATATCTGACAAAGTTAGATGCAAACTCATTCAAATATATGAGAAATGTTGAAATTCGACTTCAAATGAGGAAGATAGACTTTGAAAATTTTCAATCAAGACAAAGTGACAATCGACTTCAATGGGCTTCAATGGATGTTAATCGACGATATCTGACAAAGTGGTTAAGAAAGCTTAACAAAGATTCTTTTTAGGACACTAGATAGGTACTTATTATATATTTTCAATTTTTCTATGTCTTCGTTTTTCGAATTAGTAATTTCATTATTGATTACAGGTAGGTACATGAAAATGTTTATTAAGTAAAGAAAGAACGTAGAATTCATACAGTGTAGAATTTATTTCAAGTTTCAAAATTTCTGTTTCATTTTCTACCCAGTAATAAATAAAGCCTTTATCAAGTCCTAAATTTTGGATATTACATTTAGAATATGAATTATAAAAGGAAACATCGAGAAGAGGTATATAAGTTTGCTTAAATAAACAAAAAAGGGTGGTTGGTTTTTGAAGATAAAATTCTTGGAAGGATAAAGAAAGGGTCTGAGAAGGTTCAACAATTTATCAAAATATCAATCATAATTATTACATTTGGACAATAAAATAAACATAAAATTTTAAAAATAGAATAACAATCCCTCGAAAGATATTGAAATATCAACCCTAAAGACTATCTTCTACCTACCTAGGAATTATTGTACCCCGAGAAGCTCACACCAGAAATTAAATAATTGAAAAGTGAATATTGAAAGTTTTGACTAAACAGTTTTCAAAATGCAAATCAGTCACCAGAAAAACATTCTTGACAACTTCATTAGCTCAAATTTTTTTCTATTCGAAAAAACAAAGATATTGAAGCAGCTAAGCACTAAATTCAAACAATAAATAATTTTCTCTTTCCTATACCCACCAATTATTGAACAAGAGGAACAAATACCAAAAAAAATATTAGAAACCTTCACTTGGAAAGTTTTCTATGAAACAGAAAACTCAATTATTAGTTTAGTAACAACCCTTTAGCTAATTATGTATTGAGTATCTATCAATCAAAAAAAAATATGTGAAAAACGATTAGATTAAGTTTGTTTTATTAAAAGATCCCCAGTTTAATGCACTTGAAAATTCAAAGTTCCAAAAGAATGGCGGCATATAACCGATATATAAAAGAAAATAGTTTTCACTCCATAATCTGAGACCAAATGACAAGAAATATTTTAGGTAGTAAATTTAAAATCAAATGAATAAGACAAAAAATCACTCACCAGTTCACAAATGAGGAAATCACCATCTTGGTAGTTAAGAATTTTCCGTTTATCCATAATTTTCACAATATTGCATTAAAACACGGAAAATTCTTTATCGGATTATTGTTAACACGCACGTCCACAAACATCAAAGAAAAACAAATAATTTTTAATGTTTATTTCCAATCCGTTTCACGAAAATTTTCAAATAAAAGCTATTTTCTATCGATATACTGAGAATTTCCAATGTTTCTAATAAAAATTTTCAACATTAGTCACATTTTTAAAACTAGAAATCGAAAGTTTTTTTTGTCGTTATCGAACAAATCCGGTATCTCTGTATTTTATTTATCTAATAATAACTATTTTGTACTACAATCGAAATAAGGTATTTTAATATTAATATCTATATATATTTTTATATGAAAAAACACATTACAGTTGAAAAGATTTGACGTGAACAATAATTGCGTCGACATACAAAGTTGGCCGACATGCTGTCTAGACAGACAAGGGTCAACGATCTATTTGATGCTATATTTTAGATTATCGTTTGTTTAATGTTTATAAGTAAATTAATGATTCAAACAATTTCAAATTATCTGAAGAATATGCTTAATTTTAATTACTTTGAAAATATTAATAAAATAATAATATAACATTAGCATTCCATAAAATGTAATACACTGAAATCGTTCATTTTCCTGGAAACTTTAATTGGACAAATCTCGTTAATTTTTACATAAAGAGAATAATATCTTACCTATATCAATAAGAAAATAGTTTTCACTTCACCATCGAAAACAAAATTGCACGAAATTTTACGAATAGAAAATTTAGCATCAAATATGTCTGCCCGAATTAGTAATACTGTCAAAGTTTCATTATCTAAATAATTAAATGCATTGTTTAAAGCTTGTGACGTCACATTTAAAGTGCGCAAGTCAAAAACAAGTCTAGACATTCCCAAGGAATTCGAAAGAGGTCAATGAACTGAGAAGATGTAAAAGTTTTGATTTATTAAATAATAAGTAATTAAATATTACATATTTTGTTATATAATTTCCATATTGAATAAAATAGTGTTTTCAAAGAGCAATATAAATTTTTAATAATATTTCTAAGAAAGTTTCGAATAATTAGTGATAATAGATATACTTCATACAATAAAACATGGCATAGATTTAATTATTACAATTCACAATAACTTAATATTATTAAATGGCTATATAAGTAGAGGTTATGGGCAGCAAATAATAGTAATTTCCTTTTGGTAATATATACTTTTAATGTTTTACGACATACCTTCGTTTTTCGAATTAGTACTTTCATTGGTGATTACAGGTACATGAAAATTTTTATATTAATTAAGGATCGTAGAATTTGAAACGATGTTTCCAAAAAATTAGTTGCATATGTATAAAGACAAAATCAAAACTTTTTTGTTATCTTGATATCGAGAATTCTGTGATTTTAAAACTTCCCATAATGTAGGGTGGTCCTCATCCCCAAATTACATAAACCATATAAGAAAATATTCTATTGAACATTATTTTTCTCATGAATATCAAAAATAAATTCGAAATGTGAAGTAAATAAGAAATTCTTCCAACAAAGATGAGGGCGTCTAAAAAGGGGCTTCACGGTCAATTTTTGTTATCGGTATTAAATCCTCAACATATATAAATATTTTGGTATTACTATCTATTATTTATGTAGAATAATGCGATTTTAAAATTTCTCATAGTGAAGGGTGGTCCTTAACTCTCTAACAATTCTGTTGAATGTAATCTCATAAATATCAAAAAAAAATATATTAGAAACAAACAATTCTTGGAACAAAGACAAAGGCATCCAAGAAGGGGCTGCACGATCATTTTTCGTTATCGGTATTAAACCCTCGATATAATGTAAACAAACTATTCTACAAACAGATAAAAAGAGTTCCAAAACTGCACCGCACGTGTTATTTTTCAAATATAAATATCAACCCAAGGATACTTTCAACAAAAAAAGGGACTAATAATGGTCAATAACAGAATATAATATAAATGAAAGATTTCTAAAATAAACACACCAGAATCCATTGTAAACCATTAAAAATATTGAATTCTATTGAAACAATCTACTTTCACTATAAGAATTTCTTATAGAATAACCTTTGTTTTTCTGAACATATGATGATGATATGAAGTATAGCTGATTTAATAACACTGATGATAAAATTAAAGTCAGGAGAATTTCAGTCAAACTAAACGAATAGAAAGAAGGTAAGGGTAGAAAGTTGGATATCAAACAACATTTAAACGATGGAGGAAACACTAATCTGAAGAAAGAAATGCTTATCAACTAGTAAAAATAATTTGAATTAACACGATAATGAAGTGGCAAAACAACAAAGGGTAAGAATCTTATCTCAGTTTAAGCTTAAAAATGTGAAAGAACAACGAACCTACAATGTTGCCCAATGTTATTATTTTTAACGTTTAAAGGATGCTAAATAATATTTTTTATGTATTTTTAGAATCTAGTTATGCATATGTATTTACGATTTTATGCAGTAGCGAAGTAAGATAGGATTTGTCTGTTGGGAAACTTATCAGAATAAGATATCCAACAACAGTGTGTCATAACTGACAAACTTTCTGAGCAAAGGTTGTTTCCCAGGAGTGTGTATGAGAGATACAATATTGAGTGAGCAATCTGCTTCTATAAGCTATAATTTAGTACTTGTAGCTTCTTGAGAAATGGAATGAAAATTGAAAATTTCATTATCATAGAAATAAAAAGTTCACGAAATGGTTTTCATATTCTGTCGAGTTATCAATCTTTTAGATGCGTATTGCGATTATTCTGAAATGGACTTTACTAGCTTTGTCAAACACCTGACCTTCGGGTGTTCAGATAATTTCTGCTGAAAATGTAAATACTATCTGTTGATAATTATTTATAGACAACAGTAAGAAATACTGTCTAGTGAGGTTTATTGAGGACAAAATTCTGTACATAGTACCTACAAGGCAGTTGACTCCAATTGAAGGAGATTTGGTGTGGGCTCCATATAAAAAAATGGGCTTTTATGAAGCTCATATAGTTTTTCTCAATAATAATAGAAATATATTGGAAAAAAAGAAACGAGATATCCAAATGAGTGAAGATATTGAAAGTCTGAATGGTAAGTTGAACTATATTATTTATAAAATATCTGAAACAGTTCCTGTTTTTGTAAAATTTTGGATGGAAATCTATACATAGTTACTAAATTAGTTTCAAATCCTCTATAATTGATCATTGATCTATGTATATAAACTGTTTCATTTGCACCATTCCTTTTTAGATATGAATACTGCAATTTCTACATCTAATCTCTGTGGTAATGAAGATAATTCTAGATGTTATCCTACATATGAGGCAGATGATACAAAAATAAATCAAAGTAAGTATGGTACTTTCTCAATAGACGTGAATTTGTTCTTAAAAAAGTAAGTCTATGTTCAACTTATAGTTGTTGCCGTCAGTTTTAATTAATCTAATAAGGAAGTAGGTCTACATAATAAGTGATAATGTGATCTACCTATCTTGTTTATAGATATTGCAGTTTATGAATGTGATCTTAGTGTGGACAGAGATAATTCATTACATGATCCAACTTACATACCAGAAGATACTGAGACTGTTAATGTCACAAAAACAAATAAGCGTAAGTCATTTTCACATTAGTTTCTAGCTTGTGAAAGAAATCATGAATTTATACCTCAGTTATCAGGTGGCCACTAATTTTTCATTTTTTTTTAAATAATTATATATACAATGAGTTTCAAAAAGTTCACACCAATTTTTCAGAAAATATGAGACAAAGTGAGAATCGACTTCAATGGGCTTCAATGAATGTAAATCGACGATATCTGACAAAGTTAGATGCAAACTCATTCAAATATATGAGAAATGTTGAAATTCAACTTCAAATTAGGAAGATAGACTTTGAAAATTTTCAATTATTACAAAGTGAGATTCGACTTCAATGGGCTTCAATGAATGTAAATCGACGATATCTGACAAAGTTAGATGCAAACTCATTCAAATATATGAGAAATGTTGAAATTCGACTTCAAATGAGGAAGATAGACTTTGAAAATTTTCAATCAAGACAAAGTGACAATCGACTTCAATGGGCTTCAATGGATGTTAATCGACGATATCTGACAAAGTGGTTAAGAAAGCTTAACAAAGTTTCTTTTTAGGACACTAGATAGGTACTTATTATATATTTTCAATTTTTCTACGTCTTCGTTTTTCGAATTAGTAATTTCATTAGTGATTACAGGTAGGTACATGAAAATGTTTATTAAGTAAAGAAAGAACGTAGAATTCATACAGTGTAGAATTTATTTCAAGTTTCAAAATTTCTGTTTCATTTTCTACCCAGTAATAAATAAAGCCTTTATCAAGTCCTAAATTTTGGATATTACATTTAGAATACGAATTATAAAAGGAAACATCGAGAAGAGGTATATAAGTTTGCTTAAATAAACAAAAAAGGGTGGTTGGTTTTTGAAGATAAAATTCTTGGAAGGATAAAGAAAGGGTCTGAGAAGGTTCAACAATTTATCAAAATATCAATCATAATTATTACATTTGGACAATAAAATAAACATAAAATTTTAAAAATAGAATAACAATCCCTCGAAAGATATTGAAATATCAACCCTAAAGACTATCTTCTACCTACCTAGGAATTATTGTACCCCGAGAAGCTCACACCAGAAATTAAATAATTGAAAAGTGAATATTGAAAGTTTTGACTAAACAGTTTTCAAAATGCAAATCAGTCACCAGAAAAACATAATGTGATTTGCACAGAGCGGTATTTTGGTATAAGGATCCCAGAAAAGCTATCAGTTTTTTCGAAAAAAGATCATTTAGGGGGGAAAAGTGGAGAAAAAACGTAAAAATCGGATTTTCACGAAAACCGATGCTTAAATTCGAAAACTAATGTGATTTTCGAAATCTCTATGAGAAAATACATGATACCACATATTTTTTTCGATACTTTCCTTTATCTGATGTGTTTAGATAGTTGTTTTTAGAAATATCAAATTTGTATATAATTGATTTAGTCTCACCCTTAAGGAGAGGCAACCAATTATACACAATGCTTCGAACTGGTTGTTATATAAACAGGAGAAAGACTATAATTAGTTTCCGGCGTCGCTCGGTAGACAGCGACATAATCGTAAAATCATAGAATGAGTAAAAGGATTGTGGTTTCAATTCAATAACATTTTTTTATTTTATCTATGAGACGTATAACGGGTTGCGAATATGACAGGCGCTACAAAACACGTGCATCCTCTGTGCCATAATGTCCGAACCACACTTTCCTCACAGTTACTCACTGTATAGCAGAGAGGAAAGTTTGTGTTGTATCGGGCAGATAGCGGTGGGTGAATCAAGAGGAGAAAATTGGATTTTCACGAAAACCATTCCTCAAATTCGAAAACTACTGTGATTTTCGGAATCTCCATGGGACAATACATGATACCAAGTGTCAAAATTATTCAGAACTAATACAAAATAAAGATAGTCATTAAGAAAATGGTCTTTTTTATTACCAAGACAAACCTTTCCACTTTGAAGCAAAGCTGCAATAATATAATCAACTATTTTCTCCAAATTGTCATACTTAATAATTTTCATTACATGACTTAATTATCATATAGTTTTTCCAAGTTTAAACAAACTTCGTGTATAACAAGAAAACAATTATAAATTAGAAAAGAATTCAAATTTTAAGATATGTTGAGAATTATATTATTTTGGAGAGACGGTAAAAATATCAGCATTTTCTGAAAATTTGATAATCAATCATGCCAAATATGATAGTAAACTATTTTCTTTTGGCCAGCTCTGTACAAATTATAAAACCATTGGAACCCATAATATTTATTACTTTATTATTGTGTTATTTGCACATGTTGAAAGGGTCTAATTGGAAAAATCCACATCTTTACCTACCACAGCCATAAAAACGAGAACAAGCAATAAAACATCTGGTCAACAGATATGAGAATATTTTTTCCAAACGGCTTATTAGACTGGAAGCCTACAAAGAAAAAAACTACAACAATTACCACTAACAACAAAAAATTGTTTTTGTCATTAAAGAAATAAATTGAAACACAAAATGATCGAATTTAATACGACTAAATAAGGAAAATATAAAAAAAACTATTTATTTTCAAAAAATTTTGTTCATTGCATATCAAAAAACATTAAAAATATGTCAATTAATAAAAAAATAAAACTATCTAAACAAAATTAAAATCGAAAACTACACAACCATATTAAAATTCTGCCTGCAGTATCACAATGTTATTATTTTGCAAAATTAATTCCTTAACCAATGTTCTCTTTTTCGGACTTCTTCGGTTTTCCCTAAACATTAAAAATAACTAAATTTCAAAATATTGTACGAAATTAAAACATAAGTAAGGATAGTAAGGATAATTAAAATGGAAAATTTAAAAGGCTCAACATAAAAAAAAAACCGAATATTTAATTTGCAAATGCGTATTTTTCACTTGAGCACCTGAAGCATTGGTTCTTATCATCCTACAATTCAGTCTGGATAGGTCTTCTTCATATTTTTTTCAGTGTGAAAAAAAAAGATTTTATGAGTTTAGAATAATTATAGCCTGTAGCTGATTCCTGCGAGATTTGACCCATCTGCTTTATTTTATATAATATCTGTGAAATTCGATGATAGATTTTCCACCATCAATTTTTTTCTATGTAATTCTTTGCAAATCGTCACAAAATAGCTATTTCCATGTCGAACGCAAACAGACGGGAAACAAATTTTTCACAAAATTAATTGAAAAGCTGAATTTTTTATTATGTAACATTTAATTAATACTCACCGACGAGTTAAGGGATTTTCTAATGGTGACTATTTTCTCAACTTTTGATTCTATTTTAGTATTGTTATCGACTAGTATTCCAGTCTTTGAATTATAATAAGGCGATTTTAATAAATTCTCTCTAACATTACGGAGTGACGACATCAATCTCGATTCTTTTCCAGCAGAATTACTACAATTTGAACGAACTTGAATGTTAGTAATCCCTTCGGTAACACTATTTCTTCTCATTATTTTATGTTGTTCTTGAACTCTTATTGGGGTGGGAGTACTCCCAATTTTTTCTTTGCAACTCGAAGATGCACTGAAACTAATATATATATATATATATATATATATATATATATATATATATATATATATATATATATATATATATATATATATATATATATATATATATATATATATATATATATATATATATATATATATATATATATGCCCAAGTGTTTATACAGGGACATCCGATGTATATACTACATACTTTATACTGTCCTCGAAGAAATAGTTATGTGTATTAGAAAACCAGTTATACTGTCCTCAAACTGAAACTTCAAATACATATACGATATACAATGGTATATTCGGTATGTCCTCAAAAAATCGGTTATAGCGTTGCCGGAAAATAGATCGAAGCAGATTAATGTGCTTATTAAATAAAAAAAATTGGATGTAATACCTAGTATATAAATAATACCCCAGGCCAGTAGATTTTGAATTCAACTCATGAAAATTGTGTTTTTTTTTAAATCAAAATACAAGTGAAACTAATAACAGCTGGTGGTGATTCTATTATAAGTGTGCAAGAGCTAAGAAACAAAAACAAAACCCAATCCTATAAAATTCTCACATTCTCACAAGGGTAACAAATAGTACACTATCCATGTTGTTTTTTCATGCAACTCAGTTTCTTGAAATAAATCAACAGGCTTATCCCAAAAATGTAATCACTAGTTGTATTACCATTGAATATACCACCTCATACAAATCGTACCGCAAAGTAACTATTTCCAGGACGATTCACCATTATATTTGGACCCATTATAAACTTGAATAACTTTTAAGCCCCATTATATAATGGAATTGGGTTTTTATCAATCTTTCTCTAATAGTGCATTTCGTAAATAAGACAACTTTTTATTTCAGATGGAACACACTGTAGAATTCTCTACAATCTGGAAATTCACTCTTTTCACTTTCCAAAATACTCTAATCAGTATAGTTATTGTACAGGGTGATAGTTATATTGATGCTTGAAGTCAGTATTGTTTTTAGGGAACATGTAACGATTCACAAGTTGACTATAGAAATGATAGACAACATAACTTTCAACCATTAAATAACCTTATTGAGAATTGAAACGATTAATATTTATAATAATTACTAAATAATTACGAAAGATCCGAAATGGAATTACTGGAACCATTGCTGAAATTCATACTGAACACACTTTTCAATACCACTATACAGACACTCAAACTTGCGTATCTTTTTGGGCGTTTGAAGTCGTTGAACTTAGTCATGGAAACGCGCGTTAGATTGAGAAGTGTGTATGTCTGTGTAGTGATAGTGTAAATGTGAATCGATTTCTTTATTTCTTAATTATCTGTTTCGGCGTTCACAAGTAGTTGTCTTCATTCTCCATAGTAACTTCATGCATCCTTACATGTTTCGAAAAAACAATACTATAATAAAGTCATCACACCCAGTACAAAAAATATACTAAGTAGTTTGGAAATGGAAAAGAATGGATTTTCAGATTGTTGAAAAGTATGAAAGGTATATCATTTTCGATTAAACCGGTAGTGAATATAATTAGACGAATACCGAAAAAAACTAAATTAATAAAAATTAGAGACTAGTAAAACCCCATTCCATTATATAAATTAGTTCAAAATTTATTATGTGGTCAAAATATAACTCGGTATAATAATATATCATTTCATAGATAGGATTAAAATAACCATGAAGTAGAAATGACAACCTATGAAATCTATCACTGTTTTGTTATAACTGTGACTATATCTGTAACAAGAACGACAATACCTGATATCGAATAAAAACAGAACCTTGTTGCCAAATTAATCGAGTAATTAATTACAAAATGCCAGTTACTAAAGATGCGTTTACACCGGAGTTAATAACAAGAGTTTTTAAGAAAAAGTTATTAACTTAACAGAATCGCCAAAAAATTCTCTTCACAAAAGTTAATAATAACTCGTGTTTTTAACAGAAAATTCCTTGTTAAGCCGCGTTTACACCGGAGTTAATAACACGAGTTTTTTAACATTTTTGTTATTAACAGGTGTTAATAAGAAAAGTCATTAACATATCTTAATAACATTTTCTTTTGGCTGCTAGTTTTGTTATCAACAAAAGTTAAAAGTCACTTCGCCAGTATCAACGCTCATGCCGGGCGAGCGGGTTGCGGGGAAGAGAGGAACCAGTTATTAACAAAAGTTAACACGCTAAAAGAGGCTATTAAATTCTGTTATTAACATTTGTTTGAAACACAACACATTTCCTTTAATCTTTACCGACTCTTGATGGATAACATAAATCTTGTTAATAACAAGGAATTTTCTGTTAAAAACACGAGTTATTAACTTTTGTTAATAGAAATTTTTTGGCGATTCAGTTAAGTTAATAACTTTTTATTAAAAACTCGTGTTATTAACGCCGGTGTAAACGCGGCTTAACATGCATATACAATAACAAGAATTCAGTGCTAATTTTGTTGGGCTTTTTTGTCATTTCTGGGAATAGGTATTTACCAAATTATGATCTGCATGAAATCCTTGATTATATGTAGTAACTAGATAATCTACCCCGTGTTAAGTTTTGAAGCGGAATTCCCGATTCATAGATGGCGATACCCAAAACTAGGGAAAGATAGCCGACTGTCGATTCTACGTCCGAATAGTGCATTTAATGGAACGCGCACCTATGTATGAATAGCAAAACTATTAATTGCTTCTAGAATTTGACCTGTTGAGAGACAATAGCGATATGGGTGGATGTACAAAAAATATTCTACATCAGACGCTCGAAAATATACGAGTTGTTCCACTTGAAAAAACAAACTAGAAAATTCATTTTAAACAATTCGGATTAGAAAAATAATTTTCAGCTACTCTGTATAATTGTAGGGCATGGAAATGGACCAGAAACATCGCACATCTATCTATCAAGTGTGTTGTGTGTTGCACGTGGCATTTCAGAATAATCGCGCTGTATTTTAGTTTTAATATATCATTGGATAATTATAGTGCATTCCATTTTTTGTATCTTTTCTAAATCAAACTAGAGAGATTGTATTACTCATACAATTTTTTACTGTTGCATACCGCGTTCAGTAACGAATTTCTGTCATTCCTAAACGTGAAATAAAGTAAAAGCTAAAAGCACAGTATAAAGCTTACAATAACAGTTGATGGCTCATTCGATGTCGGCATTTTTGATGTTCATGGTTCAAATTTTCCACGGCGCAACAAGAAATTGTTTTCCACGCGCTCAGGGGTGTATCCAATTGATACAATGCCCGACACTAAATAATATAAACTGTTCGATGATAGATTTAACTAAATAATAAATACTAACCATTAGTGTAGTGATACTAATATTATGAACGAAAAAGTTGATTAAATTCATTATTGGTGTTAGAGGACAAACACAGTGAAACAAAGTATTGTGTTGTAAGAACTCGAATCAAGTTTGTTTATTTTTGTGAAACATCTGTACATTTTACAATTTATTCTTTTGGTTTTTGATTAGTTATCCTGAACATAAGGTACTTTGTACTGACGGGTTTCTTTGAAAAATAAAATATGATGTAATTATAATGAGTTGTTTAATAGTTGTGTTATAAACGTTTTAGAAATATAATCAGTAATATATTTATTATTTTGTCTATTATGGAGTGTATTCAATTTATTTGTTGAAATTTTGTTAAAAATTGAAGGTTTTTGTTGTACGTGGAAGTGGAATTAATACGACACACACAACAATAATGTGCAGTTTTTACTTTATCAATAGTTATAGTTCACATGAAATAATACTCTGTTTAGAATAATGACACTCAAAACCAATTAAAATAGGGGAAACACTGGCAAAACAACAAAGGGTAAGAATCTTATCTCAGTTTAAGCTTAAAAATGTGAAAGAACAACGAACCTACAATGTTGCCCAATGTTATTATTTTTAACGTTTAAAGGATGCTAAATAATATTTTTTATGTATTTTTAGAATCTAGTTATGCATATGTATTTACGATTTTATGCAGTAGCGAAGTAAGATAGGATTTGTCTGTTGGGAAACTTATCAGAATAAGATATCCAACAACAGTGTGTCATAACTGACAAACTTTCTGAGCAAAGGTTGTTTCCCAGGAGTGTGTATGAGAGATACAATATTGAGTGAGCAATCTGCTTCTATAAGCTATAATTTAGTACTTGTAGCTTCTTGAGAAATGGAATGAAAATTGAAAATTTCATTATCATAGAAATAAAAAGTTCACGAAATGGTTTTCATATTCTGTCGAGTTATCAATCTTTTAGATGCGTATTGCGATTATTCTGAAATGGACTTTACTAGCTTTGTCAAACACCTGACCTTCGGGTGTTCAGATAATTTCTGCTGAAAATGTAAATACTATCTGTTGATAATTATTTATAGACAACAGTAAGAAATACTGTCTAGTGAGGTTTATTGAGGACAAAATTCTGTACATAGTACCTACAAGGCAGTTGACTCCAATTGAAGGAGATTTGGTGTGGGCTCCATATAAAAAAATGGGCTTTTATGAAGCTCATATAGTTTTTCTCAATAATAATAGAAATATATTGGAAAAAAAGAAACGAGATATCCAAATGAGTGAAGATATTGAAAGTCTGAATGGTAAGTTGAACTATATTATTTATAAAATATCTGAAACAGTTCCTGTTTTTGTAAAATTTTGGATGGAAATCTATACATAGTTACTAAATTAGTTTCAAATCCTCTATAATTGATCATTGATCTATGTATATAAACTGTTTCATTTGCACCATTCCTTTTTAGATATGAATACTGCAATTTCTACATCTAATCTCTGTGGTAATGAAGATAATTCTAGATGTTATCCTACATATGAGGCAGATGATACAAAAATAAATCAAAGTAAGTATGGTACTTTCTCAATAGACGTGAATTTGTTCTTAAAAAAGTAAGTCTATGTTCAACTTATAGTTGTTGCCGTCAGTTTTAATTAATCTAATAAGGAAGTAGGTCTACATAATAAGTGATAATGTGATCTACCTATCTTGTTTATAGATATTGCAGTTTCTGAATGTGATCTTAGTGTGGACAGAGATAATTCATTACATGATCCAACTTACATACCAGAAGATACTGAGACTGTTAATGTCACAAAAACAAATAAGCGTAAGTCATTTTCACATTAGTTTCTAGCTTATGAAAGAAATCATGAATTTATACCTCAGTTATCAGGTGGCCACTAATTTTTCATTTTTTTTTAAATAATTATATATACAATGAGTTTCAAAAAGTTCACACCAATTTTTCAGAAAATATGAGATGTCAAATCAACACAAAGTTACAAAATTACAAAGTGACAGTTGACCTCAATGGGCTTCAATGGATGTTATTCGATGATATCTGACAAAGTTAGATGCAAACTCACTCAAATATATGATAAATGTTGAAATTCGACTTCAAATTAGGAAGATAGACTTTGAAAATTTTCAATTATTACAAAGTGACAGTTGACCTCAATGGGCTTCAATGGATGTTATTCGATGATATCTGACAAAGTTAGATGCAAACTCATTCAAATATATGAGAAATGTTGAAATTCGACTTCAAATGAGGAAGATAGACTTTGAAAATTTTCAATCAACACAAAGTGAGAATCGACTTCAATGGGCTTCAATGAATGTAAATCGACGATATCTGACAAAGTTAGATGCAAACTCATTCAAATATATGAGAAATGTTGAAATTCGACTTCAAATGAGGAAGATAGACTTTGAAAATTTTCAATCAACACAAAGTGAGATTCGACTTCAGTGGGCTTCAATGAATGTAAATCGACGATATCTGACAAAGTTAGATGCAAACTCATCCAAATATATGAGAAATGTTGAAATTCGACTTCAAATGAGGAAGATAGACTTTGAAAATTTTCAATCAAGACAAAGTGACAATCGACTTCAATGGGCTTCAATGGATGTTAATCGACTATATCTGACAAAGTGGTTAAGAAAGCTTAACAAAGTTTCTTTTTAGGACACTAGATAGGTACTTATTATATATTTTCAATTTTTCTACGTCTTCGTTTTTCGAATTAGTAATTTCATTAGTGATTACAGGTAGGTACATGAAAATGTTTATTAAGTAAAGAAAGAACGTAGAATTCATACAGTGTAGAATTTATTTCAAGTTTCAAAATTTCTGTTTCATTTTCTACCCAGTAATAAATAAAGCCTTTATCAAGTCCTAAATTTTGGATATTACATTTAGAATATGAATTATAAAAGGAAACATCGAGAAGAGGTATATAAGTTTGCTTAAATAAACAAAAAAGGGTGGTTGGTTTTTGAAGATAAAATTCTTGGAAGGATAAAGAAAGGGTCTGAGAAGGTTCAACAATTTATCAAAATATCAATCATAATTATTACATTTGGACAATAAAATAAACATAAAATTTTAAAAATAGAATAACAATCCCTCGAAAGATATTGAAATATCAACCCTAAAGACTATCTTCTACCTACCTAGGAATTATTGTACCCCGAGAAGCTCACACCAGAAATTAAATAATTGAAAAGTGAATATTGAAAGTTTTGACTAAACAGTTTTCAAAATGCAAATCAGTCACCAGAAAAACATTCTTGACAACTTCATTAGCTCAAATTTTTTTCTATTCGAAAAAACAAAGATATTGAAGCAGCTAAGCACTAAATTCAAACAATAAATAATTTTCTCTTTCCTATACCCACCAATTATTGAACAAGAGGAACAAATACCAAAAAAAATATTAGAAACCTTCACTTGGAAAGTTTTCTATGAAACAGAAAACTCAATTATTAGTTTAGTAACAACCCTTTAGCTAATTATGTATTGAGTATCTATCAATCAAAAAAAAATATGTGAAAAACGATTAGATTAAGTTTGTTTTATTAAAAGATCCCCAGTTTAATGCACTTGAAAATTCAAAGTTCCAAAAGAATGGCGGCATATAACCGATATATAAAAGAAAATAGTTTTCACTCCATAATCTGAGACCAAATGACAAGAAATATTTTAGGTAGTAAATTTAAAATCAAATGAATAAAACAAAAAATCACTCACCAGTTCACAAATGAGGAAATCACCATCTTGGTAGTTAAGAATTTTCCGTTTATCCATAATTTTCACAATATTGCATTAAAACACGGAAAATTCTTTATCGGATTATTGTTAACACGCACGTCCACAAACATCAAAGAAAAACAAATAATTTTTAATGTTTATTTCCAATCCGTTTCACGAAAATTTTCAAATAAAAGCTATTTTCTATCGATATACTGAGAATTTCCAATGTTTCTAATAAAAATTTTCAACATTAGTCACATTTTTAAAACTAGAAATCGAAAGTTTTTTTTGTCGTTATCAAACAAATCCGGTATCTCTGTATTTTATTTATCTAATAATAACTATTTTGTACTACAATCGAAATAAGGTATTTTAATATTAATATCTATATATATTTTTATATGAAAAAACACATTACAGTTGAAAAGTTTTGACGTGAACAATAATTGCGTCGACATACAAAGTTGGCCGACATGCTGTCTAGACAGACAAGGGTCAACGAACTATTTGATGCTATATTTTAGATTATCGTTTGTTTAATGTTTATAAGTAAATTAATGATTCAAACAATTTCAAATTATCTGAAGAATATGCTTAATTTTAATTACTTTGAAAATATTAATAAAATAATAATATAACATTAGCATTCCATAAAATGTAATACACTGAAATCGTTCATTTTCCTGGAAACTTTAATTGGACAAATCTCGTTAATTTTTACATAAAGAGAATAATATCTTACCTATATCAATAAGAAAATAGTTTTCACTTCACCATCGAAAACAAAATTGCACGAAATTTTACGAATAGAAAATTTAGCATCAAATATGTCTGCCCGAATTAGTAATACTGTCAAAGTTTCATTATCTAAATAATTAAATGCATTGTTTAAAGCTTGTGACGTCACATTTAAAGTGCGCAAGTCAAAAACAAGTCTAGACATTCCCAAGGAATTCGAAAGAGGTCAATGAACTGAGAAGATGTAAAAGTTTTGATTTATTAAATAATAAGTAATTAAATATTACATATTTTGTTATATAATTTCCATATTGAATAAAATAGTGTTTTCAAAGAGCAATATAAATTTTTAATAATATTTCTAAGAAAGTTTCGAATAATTAGTGATAATAGATATACTTCATACAATAAAACATGGCATAGATTTAATTATTACAATTCACAATAACTTAATATTATTAAATGGCTATATAAGTAGAGGTTATGGGCAGCAAATAATAGTAATTTCCTTTTGGTAATATATACTTTTAATGTTTTACGACATACCTTCGTTTTTCGAATTAGTACTTTCATTGGTGATTACAGGTACATGAAAATTTTTATATTAATTAAGGATCGTAGAATTTGAAACGATGTTTCCAAAAAATTAGTTGCATATGTATAAAGACAAAATCAAAACTTTTTTGTTATCTTGATATCGAGAATTCTGTGATTTTAAAACTTCCCATAATGTAGGGTGGTCCTCATCCCCAAATTACATAAACCATATAAGAAAATATTCTATTGAACATTATTTTTCTCATGAATATCAAAAATAAATTCGAAATGTGAAGTAAATAAGAAATTCTTCCAACAAAGATGAGGGCGTCTAAAAAGGGGCTTCACGGTCAATTTTTGTTATCGGTATTAAATCCTCAACATATATAAATATTTTGGTATTACTATCTATTATTTATGTAGAATAATGCGATTTTAAAATTTCTCATAGTGAAGGGTGGTCCTTAACTCTCTAACAATTCTGTTGAATGTAATCTCATAAATATCAAAAAAAAATATATTAGAAACAAACAATTCTTGGAACAAAGACAAAGGCATCCAAGAAGGGGCTGCACGATCATTTTTCGTTATCGGTATTAAACCCTCGATATAATGTAAACAAACTATTCTACAAACAGATAAAAAGAGTTCCAAAACTGCACCGCACGTGTTATTTTTCAAATATAAATATCAACCCAAGGATACTTTCAACAAAAAAAGGGACTAATAATGGTCAATAACAGAATATAATATAAATGAAAGATTTCTAAAATAAACACACCAGAATCCATTGTAAACCATTAAAAATATTGAATTCTATTGAAACAATCTACTTTCACTATAAGAATTTCTTATAGAATAACCTTTGTTTTTCTGAACATATGATGATGATATGAAGTATAGCTGATTTAATAACACTGATGATAAAATTAAAGTCAGGAGAATTTCAGTCAAACTAAACGAATAGAAAGAAGGTAAGGGTAGAAAGTTGGATATCAAACAACATTTAAACGATGGAGGAAACACTAATCTGAAGAAAGAAATGCTTATCAACTAGTAAAAATAATTTGAATTAACACGATAATGAAGTGAGTAGTTCGGCATCTATTTTGAAAACAAAAGAGGAACAAAAAACGCAAAGAAAAAAATGGTAAGAGAGGTAATCAACAAGGAGAGAATGAAAAATAAAAAAAAAGTATCAAATGATGGATGTTGATGATGAAAAAGAACAATTAAATCAGGATAAGGATACTACAGAACCAAGTCCAAAAAAAATAAGGTAAAGAAAACAAAATTATCAGCTAGCAGCCGTTTAAATGGATCGGTTAACGGTGAAGAAGAACAAGTAAATGGAAACGATAGTTT